>NC_134852.1:15835000-15932500 GCF_049852395.1 Peromyscus maniculatus bairdii | reverse complement strand
TGCAAACACAGGACATGGTTACAGAAGAACTGGAAAACCAGGGGACAAAACCAGGGAGATCAAACACTCGAAAGAGATCAAGATCGAGGTCACCTAAGTCTTGGTCACCAAATATACATTCCCCAAAGGGAAGAGATAAATGGTCACCCAAAGAAAGGCAGAAAAGTATGTTTCCAACTTTGGCCCCCACAGCTGGAAAGATGCATCAGTCAGGACTTACACAGTCACATAGGGAAGAAAGAAATGTTAAGAAAAGTGCTAAGCAGGATGTTCGAGATCCCAGACTGCTGAAAAAGATGCATGCAGGTCGGCCACAAGAAACTGCAAGTAAACATTCTATGAGGTCAGATGCTGAGCCAAAAGAGAATATAGAGAATTGGCAAAGCTCTAAGTCTGCAGAAAGATGGAAATCTGGTTGGCAAGAAAGTCAAAGCTTCCAACAGTGTGATGACCAGAGTAAAGCACCTCATCTAAGGCATAAGGAGAGCTGGTCAAGCACTAAAGGAATCTTGTCACCTGGAAGCCCAAAGCAGCCCCATGGAGCAAGGGTAGATGCCAATCTTGAGATTCCTAAAGACTTAACTCTTGCAAGCCAAAGAGAATTCCTTCAAAAGACGGGTGAACATTTAGCTTCCGGTGAAATTACACAGGATGAGTTCCTTGGTGTTGTGCATCAATTTCGACAGCTTTTTGAGGATCAAGATGGTGGAGGAGAGGAGCAGACATCTCCCTTCAATGATGGATCTCCACTTAAGCGACCTAGATATGAAGATTCAGATAAAGCGTTTGTAGATGGCCCAGCATCAAGATTTGTTGGCCTCCAAACAAATGAGCGGCTTCCAGCTTTAGCTGCAGACCGACCATTATTTGATGGGCCTGGTAAGCCATCTGTGAAGAGAGATGGCCCAGCCAAGATAATTTGTGAAGGACCTAATAAATTAAGCCCTAGAATGAATGGACCTCCTACAGCAGGTTCTTTTCGGTTTGATGGGTCACCAGGACCAATGGGAGGAGGAGGCATTATGCCATTCCAAGGACCAAAAGGTCAGTTTGGAGGTGGGGGCCCTTTGAGATTTCAAGTTCCTCCAGGACCAGTAGGAACACCTCTGTGGTGTGGAGGGACAATTGGTCAAGGAGGACGAGGAGGACACGGTCGAGGAGGACTCGGTCCACCAGGACGAGGACGAGGAGGAGGCAGTATTCGATTTGAAGGTTCAACTCGTGTGACTTTTCAGGGATCTACAGGTGTTAGGAGATTTGAAGGACCAGGGTGTAAGCCTGGGGGTGGTCTGAGGTCTGAGTGCCCTCATGGACAGAGCGTGGGTAGTCTCAGATTTGAGGGGGATCATGGTCCATCAGGGGCAGCAATTAGGTTTGATGGGCCTCATGGTGAGCCAGGTGGTGCTATCAGATTTGAGGGCCCTTTGCTACAGCAAGCTGCTGGAATGAGGTTTCAGGGTCCCCAGGGTCAGTCCGTAGCTGGTCTGAGATTGGAAGGATATAATCAACTAGGTGGGAACCTTATTTCTGAGGGACCACATGGCCAACCAGGTGTTGGGATCAGGTTTGAAGGACCTTTAGTACAAAAGGGAGGTGGAATGAGGTTTGAGGGTCCTGAACCAGGAGGTGGCCTGAGAATTGAATCACCTCTGGGTCAAGGTGGTCCCCGATTTGAAGGTTGTCACTCTCTAAGGTTTGATGGACAGCCAGGTCAGCCATCACTTTTGCCAAGATTGGATGGAACACAAGGCCAGCCAGGTCCTAGATTGGAAAGAACTCTTCAGCCAGGTCCACAGAGATTTGCTGGGCCACCTGGACAGCAGGTTCAACCGAGATTTGGTAGTGTACCTCCAAGATTTCATGGGCCACAACAGGAGCAAGCATCAAGATCTGATATTCCTCTGGGTCTGCAAGGTCCCCAATATGACATCCATCCTTCACAAAGGCTTGAATCTTTCAATCAGACTGGCCCATATAATGACCCACCTGGCAATGCTTTGAATGTTCCGTCTGAAGGACTACAATTCCAAAGGCATGAACAGATATTTGATACACCTCAAGGACCAAATTGTAATGGACCTCATGGCCCTGGAAACCAGAATTTCCCAAATGCCCTTACCAGAGCTTCAGGACACTCTTTTGATGAAAAGAATCTTCAGAGTTCTCAGTTGGGAAACTTGGGCAATTTACCTAGTCCGATGTCAGGAGGAGATATTCAGCCATCTCAAAAGGTTGTGACTGGTGTTGCTCAGCCAGTAGCATTTGGCCAAGGACAACAGTTTTTACCAGTTCATCCACAGAATGCTGGAGCTTCATTCCAAATCCTTCAGGAGGTCATCCTGAAGCATATCCTGATCATCATCTCAGTGAGGTGGATGTAAATGAATTGTTTTCAAAACTGGTAAAAGCAGGAATTCTCAAATTGTCACAGCCTGATTCAACTGCAACCCAGGAAAAGGAGGTTGATGCTCAGCATCCCCCTGAAGATGGGAAGGATGAGAATGAAGATCAAGATGTTCCAGATCTCACTCATTTTACAACTGAAGAATTGAAACAACGTTATGACAGTGTCATAAACCGGCTGTACACTGGGATTCAGTGTTCTTCTTGTGGAATGAGGTTTCCGACATCCCAGAGAGATGTTTATGCAGATCACTTGGACTGGCATTATCGGCAAAATAGAAGTGAGAAAGATGTTAGCAGAAAGGTCACTCATAGACGTTGGTACTGCAGTTTAACAGCCTGGATAGAATTTGAAGAAATAGCTGATCTGGAAGAAGGTGCAGAACGCCGGTGTTTCGAAAAGGTTCATCAAGAGGTTGTCCTCAAATCTCAGGAGGCTGCTAAAGAAAAGGAGTTCCACAGTGTCCCTGCTGGACCAGCTGGAGCACTTGAGAGTTGTGAAGTCTGTCAAGAACAATTTGAACAGCACTGGGATGGAGAGGAGGAAGAATGGCACTTAAAAAATGCTATTGGAATAGACGGAAAGATTTACCATCCATCGTGTTATGCAGGTGACCAAAACACATCTTCTTTTGCTTGTACACCATCTGCCATCAAGACGCCAGTTGAAAACCCTTGGAACATTATCTTGAACACTGTCAAAAACGATTTGCAAGAACCCCGTGAAAGTCCCCAAGTTAAGGAAGAGCAAACAGATGCCCCACCAGCCTGTGCAGAAGAAAGTGTAGCAACCCCCACTGACATAAAAACAGAAGAGGACACAGTTGAGTCAGTTTAGATAAAATGAGAAAGTTATGGTTTTGGTTTTGTAACAAAAGCTGCTGTTGGACCTAGAAAGTGAAGCTTTTTTTATGTATTTAGAGACATCTCTATAAATTGACTAGCTGAGGCAGGGCCTCAGCTGTCATTTGGTTTATAAATAGGTTTTAGTATTTGCATTTCCTACTTCCTGCATGGTTTCAGGTGCTTGTTGTGGGAAAGTTCTCTAGATGAGTGCAAATTTAACCAAATGAAATTGTATGTGTAAAAATGTGCGATTTTCACTTGTGAACTGTAAATTTAAATAAAAATATTTTGCTCTACTAAAACAGTTGAGTTCATGTCCTCATCCTTGTGCGACTCCAACATTCCTCCATCCCACCCCTCTGAAGAAGCTGTGACACTACATTCTCACATAAGTGTTTGGTTCAAGACTCATCTGTGTTGTGAGCTCACACACATCACACTGCAGATGCTGAGGCAGTGTTCATCCTGAGCACAGGCCACTGTCCCTTTCCAGACCAGGCTCTTAGGTCCACCAAGGCCTCTGGTGGCCAGACAACTCCAGGATTGGCATGACATTTCTGCCCTGACTGCCTCAGCACTGTGTTGTCCCTGAACAGTGGGGACTGTGTGGGGATACTTCCTGATAGACACAGCCATGCTTCTGCCCCTTGGCCTGGACTATGTCTGCTGACACCGATGTTGCTTCTGGTATCTGGAGGGTAGAATCTGGGGCACATCTACTATGTACAGAATAGCCCACAACAGCAGATTCTCCTCTGCAAATGACCATGGCCAAGGCCAAGAAGCCTTGACCTGGACAAAATGGGATCAAATAACCATCAGATTTCCCTTGGTCTCTGGGGAGTTCATTGCATGATCGAAAGCATATTTTAAATTATTTAATAAAAAAAACAGTAACAGGAGGGAATATATTTTGTTGATCATGGAACCTAGGATGCAGAAAGCAGCATCCAGAACTGAGTATCCACTGTGGACTTAGCAGTCCCAGAATAAGCAGCAGCTTCAGAAGCTCCCACTAGGAGCATCAACAGCTGGAGTATCCGCTGAGCCAGCATCAGCACTGGTGAGACATGCAGGCCATCATTACATCACAGGTAGCAGATACCCCAGAGAGGCAGCTTGAGCAGCAAGGGTCTGTCCATCTCTGCTGTGAAGAAGCCACAGTGGGGAGGGCACAGTCAGTCAGAGTGTTTGTGGGAGCTAGACTGACATTTGCAACCTTGAGGAGCCACATAGAGATGCCATGGGAGAGCTGAAAGGCAGGCAGTGGTGCTGGCTTGGAGACTGCAGCCAGAGGCTTTGAACCCCAGCACCAGAATAGGTCTGTCAGCAGGCAGGGGAGGGTGATCCAGCAGGGCACCAAGATGCCAGGGTGTGCACCCTAGGTGGACCAGGAAGCAGGTACCTTCCATTCTGAGTGTGTATGCATTCAGGGAACACCACGGTCCTTGTGGAGATGAGGCAGCATCCCCAAGGATGGAAGCCATGGTGGAAGCAGTGCTGTAGATCCAAGGGAGACTGCTGCTGGAGGGCCCAGGTATGGAGAGGGCAGCAAAGCTTTTGTGCACAGGGTCTGATGCCCTAGCAGCAGACCTTGAACTGCTTAGTGAGGCAGAGCCTTACTCCTCCATGAATGTCAAGCTACCATAATGCAGTCCACAGAGGATGCAAGGCAGGACCAGCATGTTGAATGCAATGCTCATAGGGACAGAGAGGCATCTTGCACCCATGAAGAATGGGAGATTGAAGGCCCTCAGTCCCCAGGGTAGGATTGTGAAACTGAATGGGTCGGAGTCAGCAGCAAAAGCCATGTAGCCTCTGTTTGCTGGCGGTGAACAAATAAATGGCTCCCTTAAGAGACAGCTTCCTGGTTCATGCTGACTGCACAGAGACCTCTTTGGAAGAGGTTACACTACTAAGCTGTGGTGACACAATCTTTGCTTCATTTGGGACTAAGTCTTAGGGCCAGGCTAGCAGGCCATGAAGTGCCTCTGAAGCTCAGAGCAAAAGTTTTAGAGACTCTTGTGTGAACTGGGTTGTTGCATTCAAGGTATCGGCAACAAATTTTTGGTTGTGGGTCTCTTTATAGTTAGAACTTTTTGCTTCAGGTCCATTATGACTTGTACAGATCTACAGAGATTTCAGGGCAGGTGATGAGCCAGGCCCAGATCTTGAGATTTCAGTGGAACTTTAAGGCTAGTATCAGAACTGACTGTTTGAACTTTTCAGACTTAAGAATCGGGATGGACAAGAGTGGTTCATTGCAAGGGGACAGTTTTGATTTCACACACACACACAGAGAGAGAGAGAGAGAGAGAGAGAGAGAGAGAGAGAGAGAGAGAGAGAGAGAGAGAGAGAATCAACTGTGATGACTTACAAACTGTTTTTTGTAGAAATGTAAGTGTTTGTGTAAAAATGAAACTGTTTTTTAGGAATAGAGAAGTTTGTTTTTTTCTGCCCAGGCTCAATGTGAAGCTTCAAAAAATATTAAGTAAGGGAGGTATGTTATATTCCACAGTCTATTTAATTTAATAAAATGTACTAATGGGTAGAAGTGGGATAAAGTATTTGCTCCTGTGTTAGAGCAGCTCAAATGCAGAACACTTTTTGTTTTTTGTATGGATAATGTAAGCTTGTATTAATGTATCCTATGTTTTGTTAGCAAGAAACGCAAAATGTTAATATGGATGTTTGGTAAATTTTATGAAGTATAAATAGTTCTATTAAGAGTTTATTTTTGGCTGTAAGTTTGTGAGAATTTTAATTTTGTATCGTAATATTCATACTAGAATTATGATATCAACATGTTAGTGTGAATGGTGATGCTAAGGATTTCTAATTTTGATGTGGTTGCATCAGGGATTATTGATTTTAAAAAGAGCTTGATGTAGCAACAACTGCTATAGACATACGAGGCCTATTGAAAACAGCCATTCTATCTTGATCATCCTCTACTCCTTTATTAGGAGTTATAGCAGCCATAAAGGAAGACGTGTATTTCTGCGATTATTCCAGCTACTTTTAAGCTCTTAGGGAAAGCTGACTAAAGTCAAGGTCTGTACCCTCACTTAAGATCTTTATATTATTATAAGGGGGAATTTGTGGGTGTCACTGAGGCTCCCCTGGTGAGACTTTACTCAAGGTCAGAGAATCTGAGCTTGCTTTACCCTGCAGGGCTGTAGAATGAGATGCTTTGCCCATAGGCTAGGTTACCAGGTATTTTGAAGGGTCTACACTTGGCTGTACATTGTGCTTTGATCTTGAAAGTGGTACGATTTTGCCTCTCCCCTTTGTACAGAATAAAAAGCCCATTATAATAAATCTTGAAGAGACACGGTATTGACCCTGGGCCCAACCACAGCTATTCTGTATCTCTGCCTTTCTCTGCATCTTTGCCTATATTTCTATCTATTATTTCCTCATTGCACTCACCTCTTTCAAGAATCCTACAACAGGGTGGAGCTATCATCCCACATTGGTGGAGCCAATGATGTCTTCAGGTGCCATGGATTTGCTGGTAGTTGTGAGCTGCCTCAATGCAGTGCTGGGAACTGAATTCATTCCTCTGGAAGAACATTAATTGTTCCTAAGTGCTGAGACATCTCTCCACCTCCTGTTTCATTTATACATTGTGTGTGTGTGTATGTGTGTGTGTGTCTGTGTTTGTATGTGTGTGTTGCCTGCATGTATGCATGTGCCACATGTGTGCCTGGTTAACATGGAGGCCAGAATAAGGCTTTGGAACTCCTGGAAGGGAGTTATAGATGTTTGTGACTGCCATGTAGATAATGGAATTTGAACCCAAGTCCTTGGAAGAACAGACAATGCTATGAGATCTTCTACCAAGTTCAGCCCTAGTTTTGCCCAACTCCCACCTCGAAGGGATCTAATGTTTTTTTCTCACCTTAAATGCATCCACAAATAAAGAATGCACAGAGGCCCACTGACACAAATAAATAGAAAACCTAGTTTTTTGTTTGTCTGTTTGTTTTTAATGGCAGGAATGTAGAGGAATTAGTATTCATGTTTTTCTGACTTTAAGGCTCTGGCCTTCACCACCTCATTTGATTTTTCCAGAGATAATAATTTATCTCAACTGCTGTATTGGATGAAAAGCAATCAGTAATAGTGATCCACAACCAATTAGATTTACCTGTAGATTTTTTGTTGTTGTTAGTTTATTTTAGTTCATTTTCCAGTCTTGCAAGATTTGTTCACCTTAGTTACTCTGAATGTTTTTTCTTCATACAATTCTCTTACCCAACCAAGCCATAGTCAGAAAATCTGGAATGTAAGGTAGCCAGCAGATGCCATTTGACTTAGTGTTGTTTAGGGCTGGAGGTAGAGATGAGGGTCTCACACTAATGCAGGTTAGCCTGGAACCTGCCTCCTGAGAGCTGGGATTACAAGCATGGACTACAACATCTGGCTAAGGCATTCAGAAAGCCAAGATTAGGAGATGGTTAAATAGGTGTTTAGTATACTAGGGAAGGGTGAAGTGCTAACCACCCAAATATGAGGCTTTGCATTATAATCTCATATATGTAACTGCACCCATATAGAAATATGGGCACACTCCTGTATGCTTGTATTTCCTGAGCTGAGGAAGGGGAGACAACAGGATCTAGTAATTTTCTGGTCACAGAGTCAGGCTGATTCAGTGAGATCCAGATTCACTGAGAGACCTTGTCTCTGAAAGATTAAGGAGGGGAGAGAGAGATGGGAAGATACCCAACATCAACTCAACCTCACTACACATACATTTATCACATATACATTCACACACACACACACACACACACACACACACACACACACACACACACGAACATGCATACATTATACACAGATTGCTCAAGAAGTTCTTGGGAACTGAAGATAATATCCATTTTAAGTAGAGTATTTGATTTTCAGGTCATTAAAATCCTAGCTAAATAAAATCATGAGTTATTTTGTGTGGATTCATTTTGCTTACATATACATACACATGAACAAACATTTCATAATCTTTTTTTTTTGACAGAGGGTTTCTCTGTATAGCCCTGGCTGTCATGAACCTCACTGTGTAGAGGAGGGTGGCCACAAACTAAAATCCACATTCCCCTGCTTCCCTAATACTGAGATTAGAATTTTAACACACCACCCTCAGCCAACCTTTTTTATTTTTCATTTTACATTTTTATTTATTTGGGGTGGTGGCATGTGGAGGTCAGAATAAGGACTACTTGTGAGAATGATTTCTGTCCTTTCCTCATATGGGTCCCTGGGGTCAGACTCAGATCCTTGGTGGCAAATAGAGTTACCTACTGAACCACCTCCCTGATACCCTGCTGTGGAATAATTATTGAAGATGTGTTACATTCTTTTATGCTGTGGAATGTTGTTTTAGTGATGCAAAGATGTATTGTGTTCTTTTATTTTGCATTTGTTTAACTCTGTGAGGCTGTGTCATTTTGCCTGCTTCAAAGACCATATTGGTTTAATAATGAGCTGACCAGCCAATAGTGAGGCAGGAGAAAGTTTAGCCGGGCCTGGCAGGCAGGGAGAATAAATAAAAGGAGGAAGAAAGGGGTGTAAGAAAAGGTGGAGAGAAGGATGCCAGGGGCCAGTCGACCATCTTCACATGCAACAATGATTAAGAAGGAAAGAAAAGACCTACAGAAATAGAGGAAGGTAAGCCCAGAGGCCAAAGGTACATGGAGTAATTCAAGAAAAGTTGTCTAGAAATATGACAAGCTAAGTTCGGGCATTTATAAGTAAGAATAAGCCTCTGTGTATTTATTTGGGAACTGAGTGGCAGGCCCATAAAGAGCAAAGTGAAAAACTGGCTAGAATACCCTGACCCCATTTTTTTTAAAAAACAGATTCTGTGTAACCCTGGCTGGCTTCAAACTCATTATTAAACTTTGAACTCCTGGTCTTCCTGCCTCCATTGCCTAAATGCAGTGATTACAGGTTTGCTACACCACACCTGGCTTATGTGTTGGTGAAGGTGATCCCGGGGCTTACTGTGTGTTAGCTACACAATCTACCAAGGAAGCTATGTTATCAGTTCCCTGACACTTAAAACAAATTGTGGGTGCGGGGGCTGAAGAAATATCTTAGTAGTAAGGGGTAATTGACTGCTGTTTGAGAGGTCCTGCGTCCAATTCCCAGCATCCACATGGTGGCTCACAATCATCATCTGAAATGGGATCTGATTCCTTCCTCTAGCATGTGTGAAGAAAAAGCACTCATATACATAAAACACATGTACAAATAAGTCTAAGAACTTTTCCTTCTTTAAATGGTAAAAAAGAATGGTTCTTCACATTATAAATATGTTCTAGTGTTGGACCCCAAAATTTAGCATCTCAAGTGCACGCCCCAAGAACCCAGACTCCAGTCCAGTTGATACAATAGCAAGAGGTTTATTGGCGACTGTTCAGAAAGGCAAACTCTGCTCCAAAGAAGAAGAATAAGCCACAGCTACCTCACCTGGCCAACTTCTCAGCTGATCCTGTTTCCCCAGACTAGAAGCCTCTGTGTCCTTATCTGAATGACACTCAGCTGAACTGCTTCTCAAAAGCCTGAAAGCTTAACCAGTCAGTTCCTGGTTTTTATGCTTTACATATCTTTCTGCTTTCTGCCATCACTTCCTGGGATCAAAGACTCACTTCATGAGATTAAAGGCGTTTGTCATCATGCCTGGCTATTTACTGTGTGGCTTTAAACTCACAGAGATCCGGGTGTATCTCTGCCTCCCAAGTGATAGGATTAAAGGCGTGTGTGCCACCATTTTCTGGACTCTATATCTATGACTATTCTGCCTGCAACAGGATTGTGAGTAACAGCTGTGACATTCCTGAGTGGGCCTGGGTAAGTAAAGCATTATTTTTTTTTTTGAGTTGTGATAGTGTAGATATTGATAATTTGTATTTCTTCTTCTGTCTGTTCTGACTGTTGAGTGCATTTGCTTATTCATTGATTGGATACCCTGTTCTGTTGTTTGCTGTTTATTTTTGAGGTCTTTGTATATTCTGGATGTTGTTTATCCCTTGTAAGAGAAAAGAGCTGGCAATGATTTTTCTCCCATTTTCTAGACTTTCTCTTCACTCCAATCAGTGCTCTTTCTGCTGTTCAGAAGTTTTTGAATTTGGAGCAATTTGACTCTTCAGTTCTTACAGATATATCCTGAGTCATGAGACTCATTTCCTGATTCTTCATGGGCATGATCTGGGTCTCATGTAGTCCTTTCTGGAACTCTTGTGTCTTTGGTGGAAGATAATCTTGAAATGCTGATCCTCCTGCCTCCACTTCCTAGAGTTAAATGACATGTGCACATTACTAAGCTCCATTTAGTAGTGCTGGGGATCAAACCCAGGTCTTTATGTATGGTGAGCAATCACAAGACTGACTGGGTTATATGTGTAGCTCCTGTGTGGGGTTTGGTTTTGAAACTTGGTCTACTGTGCAGCTCTGGCTGGCGTGGAACTCAAGAGATCAGCCTGCATCAGGTCCTCTCATACTAAAATTAAGGATATGAGCTACCATGTTAAGCCTGAGAAGTTTTTTGTTTATTTTTGACAGGGCTTCTCTGTGTAATTCCTGGCTGTCCTGGAATTTGCTTTGTAGATCAGAGTTGCCTCAAACTCAAGTCTTAAACTCATAGAGATTCTCCTGTCTCTGCATGTTGAATCCTAGCATTAAAGGCATGCTCTAGGACACATGACGAGAAATCTCTCTCTCTCTCTCTCTCTCTCTCTCTTTCTCTCTCTCTCTCTCTCTCTCTCTCTCTCTCTCTCTCTCTCTCTCTCTCTCTCTCCTTTTGTACTCTCTTTTGCTTTTAGCAATTTTGAGACAGGGTTTCTCTGTGTAATCCAGGCTGTCCTGGACCTCTCTGTAGACCAGGCTGGCCTCAAACTCAGATCTTTGTGCCTCTGCCTCTCAAGTGCTGGGATTAAAGGCATGTTCCACCATGCCTGGCTTAAGTTAATCTTTTCTCTCTTTTTTTAAAAGAATTATTAATTAGTTTTTATGTACGTTGGTGTTCTGTCTGTGTGAAGGTGTCAGGTCTCCTGGAAGAGGAATTATAGACCATTGTGAGCTGCCATGTGGTTGCTCAGACTTGGTCCTCTGGAAGAGCAGCCATCAATCCCAACCACTGAGCCATCTCTCCAGCCCCAAGGTTTTTCTTTTTAATGGAAGCATTAATGCCACTAATTTACTCTGTCCTAAAGGTTCTAGAAAGCAGTGATTTGTTCTCTCTAGTGTTTGGAATTGAAACTATGGGATTCTTGGCTCCAGCTTTCTGAGTTATATCCCCACTCCTCTCAGTACTCTTTATTTCCCTAGGTTAGCCCAGAAGCTGCTCTGCACACAAGGAAAGGTTTGAATTTGTTTTTTTCCCCCAACATAACATTTTTATTGATTATTTAGAGTTCACATAATGCATTCTGTTCACAGTTAATCCCCCATCCCTGGTGACCTCCCCCAAAGAAAACAAGAGTGAAAAAAATAAAACCAAGCCCAATTTCTATTGCCCATATATTCACTGGAACATGGTCAAACTCCCAGTGTCCGGTACCTTCAAGAAAACAGTCCTTCCCCACCCCCACCAGAAGTCATTAACTGTGAAGAGTTACACTTCAGGATCCCTATCACAATTTTAAGAGTTCCTTTAAGTGGCTTACCGTCTAGACTGTTTTCTTTTTAGGGTGGGTGCGGGAGGGGAGAAGTTGTCATGGAAGCCTTCTGTTTCTTGTTTTCAACTGAGTCTGCAGTCATCAATTCCACAGCAAAAGAAGCTTCCTTGCCCGTCCCCTCCTTTTGGAACAAACCCTGGCTGTCCTGGAACTTACAATATAAACCAGGCTGGTGAACTCAGGCCTCTGCCTTTTGCCCACCAGTCTTTGAATTGGGGATTTTCCTGCCTCATCCTCCCAAGTAGCGGAAATTACAGGCCTGAAGCACCAGGTCCAGATATATTTTTGTTTTTAATTGATTTTAGAAATAATATTTAATATTGTTAAGTTTTTATTCTATATGTATAGTTGTTTTGTCCACATGACTTGCATCTGCCATGCTGATGTCAGTGGTTCTTTGTTCTGATAATTCCTTCCTTTCACTTCCTTCTTCATTTTGGAATTTGGAATGTTTATTCTGTGGTTGGGGTGTATGTCAGAAATAGATAACTTGTTTGGTTTTCCTTTTTGGAGAAAGGGTTTGTCTGAGCAGCCCTAGCTATCTTGGAAAGCAGTATGTAGACAGGCTGATCTTGAACTCAAAGATCTGCCTGCTTCTACCTCTCCTGCTGAGTGCTAGGATTAAAGGCATACACCACCACCATGTGGCAGAAATATGTGACTTTACCAGGAGCTGCCAATTTAAAGACTGCCTTAGTCTCAGTGTTGAATGGACTTTGGACTCATTATTACTACATTGACTTGGTGTGTGTGTGTCTAACACACATGGGTGTTGTCATCAGAGGACCACTTACAAGAGTTGTTTCTCTCCCTCCATCACATGGGTCCCTGGGTTGGAACTCAGGTCCACGGGCTTGGTGGCAAGTGCCTTCACTTGCTGAGCCATCTTGTCAGCTTGGGCTTTGGGCTTTTAGTCAGTGTGGGAACAGTTAACGACTACAGATCTTTTGCAATCGGACTGACTACATTTTCTGTAAATAAGTTTCTGAACATATGAGGAGGAGAAAAGCAAACTTATCTCTGCAAGGTGATGGTTTGGGTGTCAGGTTGACAAGAGGTAGAGTTAGGATGATTAATATTGCTAACTCTAGCATCAAGCAGGAGACTGGTGATATCGTGTTCCCCAATATATCGTGCACTCTAATAAATTTACCTGGCGTCAGAGAACAGAACATAGAGGCCAGACAATAGTGGCATTCACACCTTTAATCCTGTCACTTGGGAGGCAGATCCATCTGGATCTCTGTGAGCTTAAAGCCACACGGGAAACAGCCAGGCATGGTGACTCACACCTTTAATTCCAGGAAGTAATGGCAGAAAGCAGAAAGGCATAAAAGGAATGAAAACCAGGAACTTGGCTGGTTAAGCTTTCAGGCTTTTAAGCAGCACAGTTCAGCTGAGAGGCACCCAGTCTGAGCAAACAGAATCAGCTGAGGAACTGACAAGTTGAGGTGGCTGTGGCTTATTCTGCTTCTCTGATCTTCTAGCATTCACCCCAATACCCAGCTCCAGGTTTGTTTTTATTAATAAGACCCTTTAAGATTCATGCTACAGGAGACCAGTCTCTGAGCAGAACCATGAGTTTTTGCTAGATAAATAAACCTATCTGCTAGTCCATGATTGTCTATGCTAGGCTATTTAAGATGAGAAGACCCACCTTAATTGTGGGTGACATTATATCATGGAAGAGGTCCTGGACTGAACAAAAAAGGATATGTATTTACTATTCATTTTTCTCTAGTCTTATAATCCTGCCAATATTCCACTGTGGGAGTTCTTTTCTGCTCATTCCTATTTAGGGTTCTAAATGCCTCTTGGGCTTGGATATTAGTATTTGTCCTTAAGTATGGGGATTTGCTGGTATAACTGAGGGTCTGCTTGCACTACGGAACCAAAAGAAAAAAAAGAAACATGAAGGTGATAAAATGCCAAAGGCTTTGGCATGCTAATACATACCTGTAATTCCAGCACTAAGGAGGTAGATTGAAGAACTGCCTCCAGGTCAAGGTCAGTCTGGTCAATGTAGTGAGTTTTTGGCACTCAGGGATATAGACCAAGACTGTGTCTCAATGAGATAAGAGAGAAGAAAAGGAACAAGAAAGATAGGACTGAGAAATAGAATATGAACCAACATACAAGAAATACGAGGGGCTACAGGAGAAAACTAACAAGTTATGGTGGTGCCCTGCACTTTAACCCAGTACACAGGAGGCCCAGGCAAATGGATCTCTGTCAGTCTGAGGCCAACCCTGAGATACACAGTGAGATCCTTTCTAAAAGGTAAATGAAGGAAGCAGCCATAAAACCCAACAAATACTGTTGCATTAATTGATCACTCCCTTGTTGAAATATGTATGGATTGTCACCCCACCAGTATGTTTCCTGTCTTTTCAAGCATTACATATATATGTATCTTATTACAAAGAGTAGCATGAACTTTGAGGAATAAGAATACATAAGGAGGGTAGTGGTGGCCTACACCTTTAATCCCGGCATTCTGGACTCAGAGGCAAGCAGATCTCAAATCAAGGCCAGCCTGTTCTAAGACCAAGTTAAGGACAGCCAGGGCTACACAGAGAAACCCTGCCTCAGGGCTGGAGAGATGGCTCAGAGGGTAAGAGCACTGGCTCCTTTTCCAGATGTCCTGAATTCAATTCCCAGCAACCACATGGTGGCTCACAACCATCTGTAATAATATCTGGGCTCTTTTCTGGCCTGCAGGTGTACATGAACACAGAACACTAAAGTTAAAAAGAAAAAGAGAGAAAAAGAAACCTGTGTAGAAAAATATAAACAAGCAAAAGTGTCTAAGCAGCTTGAGAATTCCTAGGACATGAAATGACCTATCCTGTGAGAGACTGGTTTTGAGATTTATGTGACTGGAGGGAAGATGGTAGGCAGCTTCCAAAGAAGTGTGCTGCCTTTAGGTCCCAATGATTCTTTTCTATTTGGACCCAAGGTCCAAAAGAATGTGATCATGTCCATTGTAGATGCTTTGTTTTTGAGATAGAATACCACTAGTACATAGAACTGGCTCACCTGGAAATCACTATGCAGACCAGTCTAAGCCTCAAACTCACAGAGCTCCACTGTCCTCCAGCCTAGTCCTCTGCAAGAATTTAAAGAAAGGTCATTATGAAATGAAACCTTTTGAATGATCTATGTGGATCAGATTTAGTGTGGACAGAATGAGAACCAGTATGGTGGTGCATGCCTTTCTTCCCAGCACACAGCCGGGTTCAGATCTCTTTGATTTTGATGCCAGCATGGTCTACACAGAACTATGTCAGTCAGGGAAAAAGATTTCTTGGGAAAGTTCCATTTCTTGGGCTTCGTTGTCTCAACTCTGTGATAGGAAGATGAATGGCCTCAAGCGCCTCTTTAGAACATCTCATCAGGAATTTCCTTTATCTCAGCACTCAGGAGCCAGAAACAGTGAATCTCTGTTAGTTCAAGACCAGCCTGGTCTATAGAGTGAGTTTCAGGACAGCCAGGGCTACACAGAAAAACCCTGTCCTAAAAAACCAAGCCAAACAAAAAAATTAAAACAAGCAAACAAAAAAGAGAATATATCTCCATTCTTGCTAGGATATTTGTGAAATCTTAGGTCGGAGCGAAGTTATCTCCTGCACTACTGTCCACAGAAGTTTTGGAGCTGGACTCGTGTGTAGCCAGTAGAGGAGCAGGGCTTTGAGCATTGGCCATAAATGCCACACCTTCACTCTATGCAAGTGTTTGATTAATATGTATCCCCAAACTCAAGCTAGACTTGAGAGTTTATACTCAGATGTCCACTTGCATGCTCTGCCAATCTTAAGAATTTCTTTTGGAAGCAGGATGTGGTGGTGCCTAAAACCTGTTTTTACTGGGGAATAACAAAATGCAAAGAGTTAGGACTCTGTATAGTCCTAATATTGATGGCTTGAAAATGGAAAAATAAATGAATGTATAAGCAGAAAAAAAAACCCTGTTTTTATATTGTCAGTTGTTAGATCTGTGGATCTCAAGGCTTCCCTTTACTCTCTGCTTGAGGTCTCACTGAGGATAAATCTGTCTGTTCCCTAAAGCTTTCCTCATTGTTCTATAATAGGGTCTTTAGTTTCCTTTAGGAATTCTAAATTCAGGGTCCAGAGAGAGGGCTGTTTTGATCCTAGCACCTAAATGCTGACTCACAACCCTCTCTGGCTAGAGTTCCAAGGGATCTGACACCCCTTGTGGTCACTGAGGGCACTGCATGCAAGTGATGCACAGACAACCACATAAACTCACACATGAAATTGAAAATAATTTTGAGGTTGAGTTTATTAAGTGGCTTTCCTATCATGTACCTTCTTCTTCTCCTGGCTATGCAGCCCAGGATAGCCTCCAAGTCACAGACCCTCCTTCCTCCCTCTCCAGTACTGAGATCAAAGATGAGTGTGTCACTACAGGCAGACTAATAATAAATCTTACAAAAGTCTTGGTTCAGCCTCTCTAGTGCTGAAATTATAATCATATATGCTGTGGAATAATCATTTTGTACACTGTGAAGATTTGTCACTGTGATTGGTTTAATGAAGTCGCTGACTGGCCAATAGCTGACCAGAATCAGGTTAAGCAGGATAGGCACACTAGGAGAATGCTGGAAGGAAGATGAACAGTGTCTGGAGTAACCACCACACAGAGATGGAGTCCATGAACCTGCCATGTTAACAAAGGTACCGTCATATGGCAGAGCTGAAATAAGGAATATGGGTTAACTTAAAATGTAAGAGCCAGTTAACAATAAGCCTGAACATTGGCCAAGCATTTGTAATTAATATAAGTCTTAGTGTGCGTATTTGAGAGTGGCTGTAGGACAGGAAACCTCTGCCTACATACATACAGTCACATAGAGCAGATTTGTTTGTGTGTGAGTCTAGGGATTGAATTTAGGGTCTTGTGTATACTTGGTCCTTTAAATTCTCAACTATATCTTCAGCCCTTCATACATTTACATTTGTGCTCCTTGATTTTATCATGACCACCTCAGGTCGGTATATCTGGATCTGGAGCCTGCAATCAAAAAGGCCAGCCCCAGAGGTGACCACTTAGGCTCATCTTCCTAACTGTTGCATTTGCACCAGAGACTAGAATCTGACCAGAACTTCATTGTCTCAGCATCATCAGAGGGACAAAGAAGAGCAGACGTGCACTGTCTCCACAGTTTACTTAAGGTACTTGCAGTTTTTATTTCTTTTGCTATGATAAAACACTCTGGAAAACCAAATTCAGGGAAACTCAGGATGAGGGGGAAGGATTATTTCAGTTCACAGTCACAGATTACAGTCCATCACTTTGGGGAGTCACAGCTGCATGAACTTGAAACAGCTGGTCATATGACAGTCACAGCTAGGAGCAGAGTGAAAATGAATGCATGCAGACAATGTCTCTACCCTTATATACTTTAGTTCCCCAAGCAGTGAAAAGTGCCATACACTAAAGCAGGGAATAGTGCCACACACTTTAAAGCTGGGTCTTTCCACACTAATTAAGGCAACCGAGATAATCCACCAGGCCAACCCAATCGGGGGGAACCTCATGAAGCTCAATTTCCAGGTGCTGGTAGGTTGTGGCATGTTGACAAATAGAACTAACCATCACAATTAAACATTGGGTCAGAAAAAGAGAAAGCAAACACACTCTGAGTGTGTCTTCCAGAGAATGAACACAGCTTCAATAACTCAGAGGTTAAAGCATGTACTTGAGAATGTAATAGAGATGGCTCAGCGCTCTTACAGAGGACCTGAGCTCAGTTTCTAGCCCCTCCACTGGGTGGATCAAAACTGCCTGTATGCTAGTTCTAGGGACTCTGATGCCCTCTTCTGGACTCTGAGGGCACTGTACTCATATGTGCACAAATGCACACACACATTATTAAATAATTTTTATTTAAAGGTTATAAGTAACTCCAGTTTCTGCTAATTGTAATTGATAAATCATAATTGTAAATATTTAAAGAAAATATAAGCTTTCCCATTTTGTAGTATTGAGGCATGAAGAGAGAAATAAAAGCCAATTTTGGTCAGTTGGAGTTTTACATATACATTGTGATCAATATATTTTGAGTAACAATCTCTGTAATGTGTTTTTTGTTTGTTTTTAGATTACAGGAGCTTTCTCTGTGAAGAAAGAATGGCGCCTCTAGAGATAAACGGCTTTGTCCAAATCCGAAGCACGAACCGGATCAAGCACACCCGGGCTTCTCAGTGGAAAGAAGCAGTCATCCAAATAGTAGAAAGAAAACAGAAGGTTAATCTGGTGGTTTCCTTGAAGTTGGAAGGAAGGAGCAGGGTTTTTCAGCTGGGTGATAATGTTGCAGGTGTAATGGTTAGTTGTTGTGAGACAGGAGAGCATCATCTGCATTTAACTCTGAAAGATGACACTTCCTTACTCATTGACAAGTTATCTTCTACAGATGTTGAAAGGTTGAAGAATTGCCTGGATTCTTTTCATATATCTGAATCCCAACAACTCGAGGAACCCAAGAGTAATCAGCATATTCCTGAAAGCAGTGATCCATTTTGCAGGAAACACCAGGAGCGAGTTTGTGGATCCTTGAATACTACAGAAGAAAGTGGGACTCCACTGCCCATGAAGATGACAGTTTCAGAGCCAAACTCCAGCAGCAGTCATGTTGAAAAAGAGAGTGGAGAAACACAGAGCAAAAACAGGAAGAGAAAATCAACATCCACTGTAGAAGTGAATGAGGACATTCTTGAAGAAAATAATCCTGAATCAGAAAAGAAATCCAAAACCTATAACTCCAGGAATAAAAGAATTGAAGGAGAGAAACCAGTGGCTTTAAGAGATCAGGAGAAGCATAACATTGGGAAACTGGGACCTTCATTCAACCCCAACACCCTCTTGGGTCCTACCCTCTATGTCATTGTTCTTCCAACACAAATATGGTCTGATGAAAGTGGATCAAAGTTTAGACAGGAGACCAAAACATATACACATAATGAAGTCCATCCTTCTCAAGACATTTATATAAAGGAACTGAAACGTGAAGGCTTCCCCAATTTGGGAAACACGTGTTACATGAATTCCATTTTACAATCTATTTTTGGGATTCCAACGTTTGCAATGGATTTGCTCACACAAGGTATCCCATGGGAGAAAGTTTCAAATGATAATTTTATCAAGCCCTTAAGCCTTCTGCTTGTCTGGAAAGATATCCAGAATATGGTGATCAAAGGAATGTTACTCAGGGATGTGAAGAAATCCATTTCTATGGTTGCAAACACATTCTTGGGTAATGAACAGAATGATGCCCTTGAGTTTCTCAGTCACTGTTTAGACCAGATGAAAGTGAATATGGAAAAACTAAATGCCATGTGGATCACTGAGAAGGATAATGAAGTTGAGAGGTCATCTCCATCAACATATGCTGAGACTGCCATCCCCAAAAGGTTTGTTTGTCCTGTCAGTGCTAATTTTGAATTAGAGCTGCAGAGCTCCATTGTTTGTGAAGCCTGTGGTGAGGCTACTCTGAACACTGAAGTGAGTAATTACCTCTCTGTTGACCTGCACCAAGGGACAAGAGAAGAGCCTCTATCTATCCAAAAGTCCCTTGATCTTTTCTTTACACCAGTATAAATTGAGCATAATTGTGCGAAGTGCAAGAACAAGAATTCAGTTCTCAGGTACACTTTGAAGAGGCTCCCCAGGGTCCTCATTGTTCATCTGAAACGCTACCACTTGACCGCTAATGGGTTGTTGGTGAAGAGTCATCAACCAGTTGAGATTTCTAAGTATCTAAATGTATCTTCCCACTACAATGAAAACAGGAAACCACCATTTCCCTTGACTGATAAGGTCCCACTTGATGACCGTGATGTCCCAAATGTCCCTGAAGGGATGATGCCTCTCAGCCAGTCAATACCATCTAGTAATGTGAAGAACTATGAGAAAATTAATGCAGATGGAATGTCAGATCATCACACTAACACTAAGGTTGTCAATGATTGTGATCTTAATGAAGGAAAGATTCTTGAAGGATCACAAAATATGGCAAAACAGGTGCTCTCTAATTATAGGAATAGATTCCACAAGGAATTCCTTCCTCAGGCATCACCTCCAAGTGTTGAGGGTACTCAGGAGGACACAGAGAAGGATGTGAATAAGTCTTCAAAATTGAGAGATCAGAAAGATAATGAAGATTCCCTTGGTACATCAGAGAATCCTAGAAATAACAATGTTCCAGGAAGCAACAACACAGTAGATGCTGTTGATGAGTCAAAAAATGTGGTATTGAGAGATGATCCTCAGAATTACAGACTTGTCAGTCTTGTCAGCCATTTTGGGAGCTCCCATTATTCAGGTCATTATGTAAGCAATGTGTATGATTTTCAAAAGCAAGCATGGATCCTGTACAATGATGTCCAAGTGTTCGAGATTCCAGAGGCTTTGATTCAGAAGATTCATCTTCACACCGGATACATTTGTTTTGACATGTATAAGGAGATATTTGAGTGGCTGTTGAAAAAGGCATCAGAGTACTAGTTACTTAGAACATCTAAAGAGCAAAAGAAGAATTATGGATCTTTTCTCACCATTGCTTATTGGCTGTACACACACGTCCTAGAAGAATCCATTTTTAACACTCATTTAGGTCAATTGAAAACTCAGCAAGCAAAACAAAACAAACAACATATTAGGACCAAAACCCATACATCCATGATGCAGGCTATATACCATTTTCTCCTACAAGACTATAGTGATGCTTTTTACATTTTTTTGTTTTGCTTATTTTTGGTGTTTTGAGACTATTTCTCTGTGTGGTTGTGGGTGTTCTAGAAGTCACTCTGTAGAGCAGGCTGGCCCCAAACTCAGAGATATAACTTCTTTTGCCTTCCATCTGCTACCATCTATGGGAGAATATTTTAAAAAATATCTATTTTTATTTAATGTGTTTTTCCTGCATGTATGTCTGTGTGAAGGTGTTGGGTTTCCTGAAACAGGAGTTAAAGGCAGTTGTGAACTGCACGTGCGTGCTGGGAATTGAACCCAGACCCTCTGGAAAAGCAGCCAGTGCTCTTACCCACTGAGCCTTTTTCTCCAGACCTTACACAATGGTTTTTTAGATGTCATTCTGTACCAACACAACACAGCAAGGAACTGACTAAATGTCCCCGTGTTAGTATCCTACATCATAATGGGTTCAAAACAAGTACTGATGGACTTAAATGTTTGAGAAGTGGTGTATAAAATGTCTTATTTCATCAGTGTATATATGATTTACTCATGTGATCTGGAGATTTTCATGATATTGGTTGCTCTCCATAACTTAATGTATACCATTCTATTGTCAATTTATTTAAAAGAAAACCTATTGTTTTGTATATGTGCTCATGACTCATTGCTGATGAAAGTATGGAGCTGCCCACCAACTGGTTTTGTGTTTCCTTCTCAGAATTGCAGGGCATAGCTTCTGGGTTGCACAGGAAATGAAATAGAGAGTGTGTTAAAATGTGCAAATTCACAAGCTCCATAAGGGCTCGGTGGATGCAAACACCTGCCACCAAGGCTGATGACACCAGTCCTGCAAGCTGTCCTCTGACTCTAGAGGAGCCAGCACGTGTGCACATATATGGGTAAATCAATGAGTGAAAAATCTAATACGTTTTTGAATCTCACTATGTAATTTTCTCTGGCTTAGAACTCTATTTAGATCTTGTGTTCTATAACACGGATGTCTCCTGGCTTTGCCAACTGAGCCCTGGTTTTTAAATGTCTGGACCACAATGCCGAGCATAATAACATTTTAAAAGCACTTTTAATAAACTTTGAAGTGTCAAATATACTTGCTATATTCAAATCCTGATGATATGAGAAAATGGAGGGGTTCAAGGGACAGGGGGTCTGAGACAGACAGTCCTTTAGGTGAGAGCCTCATATATTAACACAAACTGCATGGTGGGGTTCTAAAGAGAACATTTTAGTTCATAAGACAAAGCAAGGTTCCCCTTAGTTCCCAGGAGGAGGAAGAGATCCTGTGCCATGAAGCAGCAGACTTCCTTAATACATAGCCCAAAAGACAGACTTGTTTTCGGCCTGTTAACCTGATTCCTGGTTAGCAAGGGGAAAGGGAAACCAGCTGGGGTTGCTGGCTATGAGGTGTGCAGCCTGATCTGAGATACCCACACCACATCTGTTTCAGATGCACAAAAACATAGTACTGATCCTCTGAAGGGGCTGGGGAGATAGTTCAGCAGGTCAGCGCACTTGCTCTGTCGGCAGGAGTACCTGAATTCAAATCCCCAGCACCCACATAACAAGCTCCTCATTGCCGTGTGTGCCTGTGACTCAGCACTGGGGAGTAGACAAGGGTGGATTCCACAGCTCACTAACCATTCGACATGGCCACAATGGGAAGTGTAAGGTTCAGGTGTGGGACATTCACCAGAGAAAACTGCTGGACCAATGTGCTAAGGTCTGGGGCCCTGTTCACAGTTAGATTGTATTTTGAAAAGGAAACATGTGGGTAGTGATAGAAAACACCCCATGTCCTCTGGCCTTCACATGTGCAAGCTCACAGGTGAAAACACCACACAAAGGATATTTTCCAAATTCCTTATTTGGGCTGCAGAAAGGGTTAAGATCACTTGCTACACTTTCAGAGGACCAAGGTTCTCTTCCCAGAATCCACATGGTGGTTTCCACTCTCTGTAACTCCAGATACAGAGGATCAAATGCCCTCTTCTGGTTTTGTGGTATGCAGACAAAACACCTCTACATTATAGCACTGTCCACTTCCACCATCAAAAAGGCACAACACAGCTTTGTGGCTAATTTAAAGAGCTAATACAATTCCCAGTAACATACTGTGTAAGAACATATACATAAGTTAACATTTTGAGGGTAGAAAACATACTAAAAGCCTGGTAATGTATAAAATATGGGGCAAAATTAAATGAGGGTCATAGGCGAAAGAAGAGATTTGTTAAGAACAGTAGTTCAAAATACCCAATTATCCAATTAAAAAACTGGGTGCAGGTCTAAACTGAGACTTTTCAACAGAAGAATCTCAAATGGACAAGATACACTAAAGGAATTGTTCAGCATCCTTTGTCATCAGGAAATTCAATTATTTATTTCACCTTTGTGGTTTTTCTCTGCATAACATGCACACAGTGCCCACAGTGACCACAAGATGGGGGTAGATACCTTGGAATCGTGACCAGAGAGAATTGTGAGCCACATTTAAGGTGCTGGAGCTTAACAGCCATCAATCTGGACCCTGAATTTAGAATTCATAAAAGAAACTAAAGATCCTAATGTAGAACAGATAGGAATGCTTTAGGGAATAGACAGATTTATCCTCAGTGAGACCTCAAGCAGAACAGAAGGAAGCCTTGAGATCCACAGATGCAACAATTGACAATGTAAAAACAGGTTTTAGCCATGATCATAACTTGCTGCAAAAAGTGATTCTTAAGATTGGCATAGCATGCAAGTGGACACCTGAGAAGGAACCAGCACATCTCTGCCTTGAGTTTGGGAATTGCAATTGATCAAACCCTTGTATGGAGAGGTGTGACAGTTATATCCAATGTTAAACACCCACTCCTGCACAGGCTAAGAATGAGGCCACCTCCAAAACCTCTGTGGATAAGTGGATTTTTTTTTTGATTTATTGGTTGGCTTTTTGAGAAAGGGTTTCTTTATGTAGCCCTGTCTGTTCTGGATTGGCTCTGTAGACCAGGTTAGCCTTCAGTTAAGAGACCTGCCTGCCGCTGCTTCCCCAGTGCTGCGTTTAAAGGCATGCAGCACCACTACCCTACCTTATATCTCCTTTTCCTTTAATGTACATGTTCTTCTCTAATAAGCCCTCCATATACATGAACATGTTGAAAAAGACAGAAAACCTACTGTTGTGGGTGTGGATAAATACACGATCATGTCCAGACAAGGTGAACACATTTTGTTCCCTGAAACCACCCCACCTTGTCTAGACTTCATCCCCACATCTATCACTGAAACATAAAATTCCTGGAGTCTTTTCTTTTAACAAGGTTCAGAAAGATGGTTGCATGAATTAGCCTCAGGGTTTTGATTAGATTACATAATATTTAAAGGTTCAATTTGTTTTCTGCAAGAGTATAATATTCAGTGATCCCTGCACACAAGGCCATGGAACACCTTTTTATATTTCTATATTTCTTTAGAATCCACCTGCTTCTTCATCCAGAGTGCTGGGATTAAAGGTGTGCATCCACCACAAACCCAGCCTTGTTATTATTTTGAGACAGGGTTTCACACTGCACTGGAACTTCATATCTAGCCCTGTTTGGCGTCTCACTCACAGCAATCCTCCCTCCCCAGCCTTGTGAACACTGAGTTTCTAGGCATTAGGCACCACACCTGCCTTCAGTGATGGATTCCTACAGATGGACATTTGTTGTTACAGGGAGAGTGACCTTTGAGGACATCACTGTGAACTTCGCCCAGAGGAGTGGCAGGGTTTGAACCCTGAGCACAGACACTTGCATAAGGATGTGATGTTGGAGAACTACACCAACCCAGCCTCTGTGGGTGAGGAGGGCTTTGGGACTGGGGATGGCCTGAAGTCTGAAATAGACAAGGACCTTTTCCAGGTTCAGCAGGTTTGTTTCTGGTCCACTTTTCACTGTTGGGATATCCTATGTGAGTCAGGATTAGGATGAAGCAAGAGAGGAGTGTGGAGCCTAATTTTGTGATTGCTTTATTGCTTTGCTTGTGTGTGTCTGTGTCTATGTCTGTTTGATGTAATGTCTGTGAGTGTGAACGTGAGCGTGTTCATGTCATGTCATGCCTGGTGGAGGTCAGAGGACATTTGGAGGTTCAGCCTCATTTCACCCTTTGACTGTGTTGGAGACCAGGTCTCTCATTCACTCCTGAATACAACTGACTAGCTGGTCCACGAGCCTTTGGGGATTCTCCAGTCTCTGCTTTGCTGACATTACAGAAGTGTCTCTGCCATGTCAGTTTATACCTGAGTCCTGGGGATTCAAACTCAGGTCCTGACACTCTCACAGCCAGGGCTTTACCACAAGCCATCACCACACAGTCCATTTGTTGTTTTAGTTTAAGGATAATTTTTCTAAATTTAGTGTGTTTGTGTGTGTGTAGGGCTTGTGTACTCAGGTGGCACTAAAGGTCAAAGAGGCCATCAGTCCCCTAGATCTGGGGTCATAAGTCTTATGAGCCACCAGAAGTAGTTGCTTGGAGCCTAACTGGGGTCCTCTGGAAGGGCATCAAGTGTTCTTACCTACTGAGCCACGTCTCCAGTACTGGTTTCTTTTATGTTTAATTATGTGTATCTGTGGGTCAGCATGTTTATGTGAGTCCAGAAGAGGGCATCTCTCCAGCCCCTGACCAGTGCTGCTGGCAGTTCATCCCTGGTAGCCAACCACCTTGGTTGAGATAGCTGATCAGACACTTCCTTAGACTAAGGCCAATTTCCTGAGACCAGAATGGCCCCACTTGGTGATTTCTAGCATCCTCATCTCAAATCACTAGAGTGGAAATTTCTAATAGAACATTTCTCTGTAATTCAGTTCAGAAAAGGAGCAGAATACGGAAAGGCATGTTAGGATGTCCATGAATGTGGAGAAGAGTCTCAAGAGAGGAGCTGTATCAATACACACACAAAAAAATTAACTAAGCAAAAAGGTGCTGTACGTGAAAAGATGTTTCTCCCAACCAATGCTGATGTTCCTTCAACAATCAGACTCTCTGAAGTCAAACCTGAAAACATCAGAAAAATCAGGGTGGATAAAAAGCACATGCATGTAATGAATGTGGGAAATCCTTCAGCAGCAAAGGAGCCTACATAAAAGCTCCCTATTGCGCAAAAACCTTACAAATGCTGAGTGTGGAAAAGGCTTTGCAGAGCAGCTGTATCTTGATGGACACGAGAAAAGATTTCACACTAGATAGGGGCTTTGAGCACTTCAAAAATATGAGGAACTTCATTTATAGGATGGCATGGAATAGTCATGCTAAAAATTGACTGCAAAATGGTCACAATTTTTGAGTCTATTACAGAGAACATAGAGGTTTAAACTCACTGAGACTTTCTTTTGAAGATAGGACTAGCTCATTCATTCACAGATATTTGTGTTGTCTTTTAAAATATGTGTCCTTGTGTATGTATGTAACGGGTTTATAGGTGCCTAGTATGTGGAGCCACAGAGGCTCCCCCATAATACCTTACTCAAAGTCAGAGAATCTGTGCTTGCTTTACCTAGCATGGCTGCAGAATTGGGATAATTTGGCCACAGGATGGTTATCAGGCGCTTTGAAGGGTCTGCATTTGGCTAATCATTGTGCTTTGATCTTAAAAGTGGGAGGTCTTTTGCCTCTCTTCTTGGGAATGCACTAGCAGCTGGGAATAATATAATGTATTTATTGCAGTGGGTATCTTAAGACTCAATTATTACGTAACACGATATTTTGAAGTACCTGAGAAAGAATCACAGAAAATCCTGAAGGAGAAAACAATTGAGTTTCTTTTCCTTTCTTTTCCTCCCACCAAGTCCCTGGTTTATTCTTTTCTTAAAAATTTATTTTCAGCCCAATACAGTATAAATTCTTATCCTAATATGAAATGTTTCACTGAAGCTTGCCCAGTGATTGAATATAACCACAGTTATCCTAGGATCCCCCTGCTATGTAGCCTCCCTGGTTCTGTGGTTGCCAGGCTGATTGTTCTTTGCTTTATATCTAGTATACACTTATGAGTGAGTACATACCATGTTTGTCCTTCTGAGTTTGGGGTTACCTCACTCAGGATGATATTTTCTAGTTCCATCCATTTCCACGCAAATTTCATGCTGTCATTGTTTTTTTTTCTGCTGAGTAGTATATGTATATGTACCACATTTTCTATTTTATTTTATTTTATTTTATTTTACAATACCATTCAGTTCTACATATCAGCCATAGGTTCCCCTATTCTCCCCTCTCCACACCCTCCCCTTACCCCCAGCCCACCCCCCATTCCCACCTCCTCCAGGGCAAATCCTCCCCCGAGGACTGCGATCAACCTGGAAGACTCAGTCCAGCCAGGTCCAGTCCCTTCCTCCCAGACTGAGCCAAGTGTCCCTGCATATGCTCCAGGTTTCAAACAGCCAACTCATGCAATGAGCACAGGACTTGGTCCCACTGCCTAGTTGCCTCCCAAACTGATCAAGCCAATCAACTGTCTCACCTATTCAGAGGACCTGATCCAGCTGGGGCCCCCTCAGCCTTTGGTTCATAGTTCATGTGTTTCCATTCATTTGGCTATTTTTTTTTCAATACTTGAGTAGAACCGAAATTTATTATAAGCCACAGTTGTCCTAGGGACCTCCATGCTATATATATATAGCCTACATGGTTCTATGGGTTGTGGTCTGATTGTTCTTTATTTTATATCTAGAATCCACTTATGAGGGAGTACATACCATGACTGTCTTTCTGGGTTTGGGTTACCTCACTCAGGATGATTTTTTTCTAGTTCCATCCATTTGCCTGCAAATTTCATGCTTTCATTGTTTTTCTCTGCTGAGTAGTACTCCATTGTGTATATGTACCACATTTTTCCATCCATTCTTCCGTTGACGGGCATCTAGGTTGTTTCCAGGTTCTGGCTATTACAAATAGTGCTGCTATGAACATAGCTGAGCATGTATCTTTATGGTATGAATCAGCATTCCTTGGGTATATGCCCAAGAGTGGGATGGTTGGGTCTTGAGGTAGTTCGATTCCTAATTTTCTGAGAAACCGCCATACTGATTCCCACAGTGGTTGTACAAGTTTACATTCCCACTAACAGTGGAGGAGTGTTCCTTTTGCTCCACATCCTCTCCAACATTGACTGTCATTGGTGTTTTTGATCGTAGCCATTCTGACAGGTGTAAGGTGGCATCTCAGAGTCGTTTTGATTTGCATTTCTCTGATGATTAAGGATGTTGAACATTTCTTTAAATGTCTTTCAGCCATTTGTGATTCTTGTTTTGTGAATTCTCTGTTTAGCTCTTTAGCCCATTTTTTAATTGAACTGTTCAGTATTTTGATGTCTAGTTTCTTGAGTTCTTTAAATACTGTGTACCACATTTTCTTAATCCATTCTTCAGTTGATGGGCATCTACGTTGTTGACAGGTTCTGGCTATTATGAATAATGCTGCTATGAACATAGTTGAACATATCTTTGTGGGATGGTTGAACATTCCTTGGGTATATGCCCAAGAGTGATATGGCTGGGTCTTGAGGTAGACCGATTCCCAGTTTTCTGAGATACCACCATACTGAATTCCACAGGGGTTGTACAAGTTTGCACTCCCACCAACAGTGTCAATGTAATACACCATATAAACAAACTGAAAGAAAAAAACCACATGGTCATCTCATTAGATGCCAAAAAATTCTTTGACAAAATCCAACACCTCTTCATGATAAAGGTCTTGGAGCAATCAGGAATACAAAGAACATACCTAAACATAACAAAGGCAATTTATAGCAAGCCAACAGCCACCATCAAATTAAATGGACAGAAACTCAAAGCCATTCCACTAAAATCAGGAACAAGACAAGGCTGTCTACTCTCCATATTTATTCAATATAGTACTTGAAGTTGTAGCTAGAGCAGTAAGACAACAAAAGGAGATCAAGGGGATACAAATTGAAAAGGAAGAAGTCAAACTTTCACCATTTGCAGATGATATGATAGTACATGCAAGTGACCCCAAATATTCTACCAGGGAACTCCTACAGCTGATAAACTCCTTCAGTAAAGTAGCAGGATGCAAGATCAACTCAAAAACATCAGTAGCCCTCCTATACACAAATGATAAAAAGGAATTAAAAAGAAGTCAGAGAAACATCACCCTTTACAATATTCACAAATAATACAAAATACCTTGGGATAACACCAACTAAACAAGTGAAGGACCTGTTAAGAACTTTAAGTCTCTAAAGAAAGAATTTGAAGAAGATATCAGAAAATGGAAGGATCTCCCTTGCTCATGGATAGGTAGGATTAACAGAATTTTTTTTTCTTTATGTAAGAAAGAAAATTTAGAATCAGCTCATATTATAAATGAAAACAAAAATGTGAATAATATCCAAGCATGACAGTTCCACAGAGGAAGAACTTGTTTAAAGGATTTATCTTTTACTACAGTGTGGTGTAACACATCTTTAGCCTGTTACAAACTAGTTTTTAGCAAACCAACAAACAAAACAAAAAACAAAAACAAACCAAAAAAAACCCTTTAAAATAATCTCTCTTTAATTGACTGTATTTTGGTTTAATTTCCTATGGCCTTCAAGGAAATTTGAGAAGTATATAATTATATTTGTATTTTTGTGCCTTTGTATTATTTAGTAGAAATATTTTAAAAGTCTTTTCATTTTAATTTATTTTATATTTTTAATCCATCCTAATCCTGTTTACATTGTTATTTGAACTTTGTTATGTTGTACAAAAATAAATATTAAAAATTGAAGTTTTAGTAATAAAGACAGGATACAATTTGTTATTTCGTTAATGTTAAAGTTGTTAAAGTATGTTATTGAATGGGTGCTAATTTAATGACGCACCCGTCTATTAAATATTTCCTAATTTAAGTAATCTTTTGTTTTTTTTTTTGACAGCCAAACCGTCTTTATTGAGGGAATAGGTCTCTAGGCCTGGGAACCTCACTGCACACCTTGTTCATTGGCACTGCCTCCAGAATCCTATGGCTTCATCACATCTGAAAGTTCTGGAGGGCTGGAGAAGGGCTCAACGTGCAGGGCTTCACAGACATCATCCACACCGAAGGCCAGGCCCACTGTGGCTGGCTAGTGAAGCCACAGTCGCCCAGCCCAGAGATTTTCTGTCATCAAGGAGCTGGTCATCCTTGTACAGCCGCTGCTCTTCTGGAGGCCGCTGGAGGATGCCTTGGACAACACGCTTTAGCTGGTACATGGTACTCGACTCCTTGGCTTCCGTGAAGATGGTGGTCTTGTGGCAGTGGATCATGAGAAACACCTAAGGATGGCAAGCCCGTGTCAACCCCTGCACGCTGCCCCTCTTCCCCCACTCCCCTGGCCCTGGTGCCCCTCTTACCAACACCCCCAAGCCCCAAGCGCCTCATCCCCGCCATTAACTTTGATTTTAAGCAAACTTTGTTTTTACTTATTTGCACTAGGCTTAACCGTGGAAACAAATATAGAAGGTCAATGCTGCTTTTTAAATGGTTCATATCTGTATTTAGAATGACTATAAACTTAGTTTTGAGCACATAAAAAAATCTGATCATTTATAAGGTGATTAACCATTTGTATGTTTTAACTATTTTAGCAGTTTACAACAAGTTAGTAGCTTTCATAAGATTAGGATTTTACAGTTTTAGACATACATTTCCAAATTAATTATTGTTAACCTGAGGATACCTTTCCAACATAGGAATTTATCATACAGAAATCGATTCTAAGCCAAAATATCTTGGAGACTTGTCATTATTTCTTCAGTCTAAAAGGAAGATAGTATGATTACGTTTTTAGTTTGTTAATTTTTTAAATTTTTTTATTTTTGGTTTTTGAGACAGGGTTTCTCTGTGTAGTTTTGGTGACTGTCCTGGATCTCACTGTGTAGCCCAGGCTGGCCTCTTACTCACAGAGATCCCCCTGAATCTGCCTCCCGAGTGCTGGGATTGAAGGTGAGCATAACCACTGCCCCGCAAGACTAAGTTTTAACAGTGTTATCATAGTCGGTTTATATCACATGGTCATCTTAAGATGGTGATGAAATTATGTGGCATGTATTTTAACCTTAGTAAAGATGGCTATCATGCACACACACACACTATCTTTTTATCCTCAAGAGGCATCAGCTGGGATGAAGAAAAACTATATGGCTGCTATATAAAACTATCCTTTTTATATGATGCTATAGTAGATATAACTTTTTACATAAGACTTGAATCATAGATACATGATATATAATCATATATATACATATATGTATATATATATATATATATATGCTATAGTAAATTAAAATCACCCATGTGTAGCTCATTTTCTCTTCAGCCTTTTGTTACAAGTTTTAAATTAAATTTTTTTTTAAAAATTGTGTAACAGGAGACTTTATAGACTTTTTAACCATACCCAATGATCTTATAAATATTGAGATAAGGAGTATATTGAACAGAGAGATACCTCTATTCTCTATTTAATAATTTATACATAATATCACTTAATATTGAGCCATAATGTTTTTCAGGATACCTATTTTGGGTGAGGTTGTGCAAACTGGGAATCCAAAGCTGTCCATTTATGATCAGACCACTCTGATTGTTCTAAATTGATCCAATAAACTCTCACCCAAATTTAAATAAAGAGCAAAGTCAGTAAAAATATTTAATGGCTGAGAAGCATCTAATTAAAGCTGATTGATTCTAGCAAGTATCACTTCTAAGCTATATCACCTGGGATGGGTACACCTTGAGGAGCATATGGAATTTGTATATAGCATACATATTCTTGTCCTTTTTTAAGTCATCTCTAAAAACATTAAATGCAATCTCCTTTTTTCCAGAGAGGGTTTCTCTGTGTTGCCCTGACTGTGCTGGAACTCCCTGTAGGCCAGACTGGCTTCAAACTCACAGAGATTCCCCTGCCTTAATTAAAGGCATGCACCACCACCACGAGGTTGCTAAAAAGTTTTTATAACCTAAATCTGTGGATTTTTAGATGTACTTTTAGTTATTACACAGAATGTAACTTAAAAAATCTTAAGAGGGAAAATTGTGGATAATTATCTCTAGACTCCATCTAACAAGCTAATGTTATTGTAGGTGTGAAACAAATAATTGATCTGTATTTTATTTAGAGGCACAATAAGTTCTATAGGCTCCTTATCAGTAAGGGATTATTGTGAGTTACCACTTCAGCAATCAAATTATTTGATAAATTAATAGCCTGCTCTGTTTTGAATGTTACATTTTGTTGTAAAATTTAATTGAGAGCTTTCAGGAAGCAACTTAAAAAACACAGAGAGATCTCTAGTAGTGATAAAAAGATTAGAGAGTTCCTATATGACCCCCAAATTTTAAATTTTGCTCTTACCATAAATGTTAAGTATTTATTTAAGCATTAATTAGATGATCAGAAGAAGGTAACATCCTCCATATAATGCAGGACTAATACCTCTAGAAATTTAAACTACATTGTCTTAGTGCTTTATGCCCTGATTGCAATTGTTTCTATACTATAAGTTGGACTTGTTTTAATTTTTTCTCCCCTGAAGGGATCATTGATAATGAGTTTTTCCCACCATGAAGGAACAACAAAAAATGTTCTCTATAAAGTGAGTTTTAATTTTGAGATATTTCTGCTATGAGAAAAAAAAACATTTAAACACAAATCAAGCAAGCAAGCAAACAAACAAATAACCCAAGTTCTGAGCTGTCAAGCTAGATCCTGTGACAGTGTTGGAGTTCCACAGGACATTCCTTGGAACTCTCTGTTTCTCAAGACCCTGGCATCCCTAAAAGCTGCAGCCTGGAGTGCTTTGATTGCCAGCCATGTCACTCATCAGGGCGAGAGCCCCAGTATGATTCTGTGACCATGGGGAAGCCTGATTGCTGGAGTCTCCTTTAGCCTACCCAGACAAGACCTGTGAAGATGTGTCACAGAGAAATTATTCTGTCTCTGTCTCTGTCTCTCTCTCTCTGTCTCTCTCTGTGTCTCTTTCTCTCTGCTCTCTCTTACCCTCTTTCCTTTTTTTCCTCCTGACAAGTCCCAAGCAATACATTACTATACTCCAGCTTATACAATATTCAACATGGAGTTAGTTTATCTCCCCTTTCGTGGGCTAAGCACATGAAGTTGTAGAGTTGTTGCTCTGAATGTTTTGTTCCTTTAGATCTTAACAAATCTCTCAATAATTGTACAAAATGCTTTGTCTCAGAGGACTGAGCAGAAGCCATGTTAACATTCACTCTCATCTACAGTTGTGACCCCTTGGGTGAGAAGACCGAGTTTCCCAAAAACCTAATTACCTTCTCTGATGGTTGTGAATCTCATGTTGCAGAGCCAGCTCTGGTGCTTTCCCTGAAGGCTTTACAGGGAAAGCCTGGAAAAAGCTTTAAAGAGCCAGGGAAAAATGGAGACATTCTTTCTTCAAAGACAACTCCTGTAATCTAAAAACATGAAAGAAAAAGCACAATACATACTTTAACTATTGAGCCCTTGAAGCTGTGCCCATTCTTTGGAAGACACATTCATAATTAGTGTGCTTTGTCTTTTGCCATCTCAATATTTAATTGTGATAGTTAGTTCTATTCATTAACTTGTCATAACCTACCATCACCTGGAAATTTAGTCTCAATGAGGCTTTTTCTAGGTCAGGTTGGCTTTGGTGAATGTGTTGGTTGCCTTAATTAGTATGGAAAGACCCAAATGAAAGTTTGATGTACTAGTCCCTGATTTAGGGTATCAAAGTACATAGGAGGAGAGAAAGATGGATATAAGGTAGAGAAATTGTCGAATGCACTCATTTTGCCCTCTGCTGTCATGTGACCAGCTGTTTCAAGCTCCTGCACTTGTGACTACACAAAGTGATGGACTGTAAAATGTGACTGTGAACTGAAATAAACCTCCCTCCTACCAAGTTTCACTAATATTTGTTTTCCAGACTGTTTTATCACAGCAAGAGAAATGAAAACTACAAGTATGTCAAGTGGAATGTGGTGACAGTGCACATCTGGTCTCACTGGTGCCTCTGCTCTTCTCTGTCCCCATGATGAACCTGAGACAATGAAATTCTGGTCAAATTCTAGTCTATCATGCAAATGCAACAGTTAGGAAGATGAGCCTGAGTGATCATCCCTGGTGTTGGCCTTTTTGATTGCACATTCCAGATCCAGATATGCAGCCCTGCAGTAGTCAGATGATAAAAATCAAGGAATACAAATGTGAATGTATGAAAGGTTGATGATACAGCTCAGTGGTTAAAGCATCCAGTAAGCCTAAACCCTAAATTCATTCCCAACACACAAACATTTCTGAGCTTTGTGTCTATATATATATATATATATATATATATATATATATATATATATATATATATATATATTCTGTCCTGTAGCTGCTCTCAAACACAGTGAGGCTTATATTAATTATAAATGCTTGGCTAATTGCTCGGGCTTATTGCTAACTAGCTCTTACCATTCAAAGACAAACCATAATCCTTATTTGCTCTCTGCCATGTGAAGGTACCTTTATTAATTAACATCCAGTTTCATAGACTCAATCTCCATCTAGCTGGTGTCTCCAGAATCCACCCTTCTTCCATTTAGCATTCTCCTAGTGTGGTTCTCCAGCCTAACCTTATTCTGTTCAGCTACTGGCCAGTCAGTTTCTTTCTTATTAAACCAATCACAGCAATCAATCATCACAATGTCCAAAATGAGTATAACTCCAGCACTGGAGAGGCTAAACCAAGACATGGAAGTGTGAGACAAGAATGGAGTATGTAGTGAGACAACAATCTCAACAAAAGAAAAAAGAAAGAAAAAGGGAGTGAGAAACAGTACCCAAACCAAAGTAGGAAGAGAAGGGAGTCAGCCTGAAGGTAACCATGGCTACAGTAGACCAGTGTCAGAAACTAAACACAGCTGGCAAAAGGGTTAATGGTGCTTGCGGCCAAGCCTGACAACCCCAGGTTCATCCCTTGCACCCACATGTGGAAGGGGAGACCAACTCTTCCAAATGCTTCTCTGACATACACACTTCAGCTCTGATGTGCAAGAACACACGCATATACAAAGAAATAGAATTTTAAAACTCCAAATCCATAGGCAAGGCATGGCACACACCTTTAAACCAGGAATCCTGAGGTAGTCTGGATGATCTCTTGAGTTTGAAGGCAGCTTGGTAGACATACAGAATTCCAAGACAGCGAGGTTCACAGAGAAAGACCCTGACTCAAAAATGTAAAAGCATAGCGGAAAAATACACAAAACAAAATCTTGTGGTGTAGCGACAACCATAACGCTCCTGCTTCTCCAAGAATCTGAAACAAAACATGGACATATGTTTGCAAGGAGAGGTGACATGTGGAGAGGACAGTTAGATACCAGATGAGAACTAGAAATATAGAACTTTAATTGCTTTTAAAATTAATTTTCATGCTGGCTGTGGTGACTCACACACACACACACACACACACAAACCTTTGGTCTCAGTACTAGAGAGGGAGGAAGATAAGTGACTTGGAGGTTAGCATGGTCTACATAGACAGTAGAAAAATGCAGCATAACAGGATAGCTACATAATAAACTCAATCTCAAAATTACTTTCAATTTCATATGTGTGGGTGTTGCCTGCCTCTCTGTGCATCACTTAAATGCAGTGTTAAGGGGACCACAAGAAGTTGACAGATCCCTGGGAACCATATTCAGAGAAGGTTGTGAGCCACGATTTTTTTTTAAGGTGCTGGGACCTTAAGGCCATCCCTTTGGCCCTGAACTTAGAATTTTGAAAGAAATTCAAAATTCAAATATAGAACAGTAAAAAAAAAAAAAAAACGTTAAGAAGCAGATACATTTATCCTCAGTGAGACCTCAAGCAGAGAGCAGAGTGAAGCCTTGAGATCCACAGATCCAACAACTGACAATGTAAAAACAAGTTTTACGCACCACCACATGCTAATGCAAAAAATATCTTAAGATTAACAGAGCTCGGCCTAGCTGTGGTGACACAAGCCTTTAATCCCAGCTGTAGCTCTAGTTTTCCTGCCTTGCCCACAGTCAGGACAAATTTTTGTCACCCGCCAGTCCAACAGCCACTCAGACCCAACCAAGTAAACACAGAGACTTATATTGCTTATAAACTGTATGGCCATGGCAGGCTTCTTACTAACTGTTCTTATAGCTTAAATTAATCCATTTCCATAAATCTATACCTTGCCATGTGGCTTGTGGCAGTGACTCCTTCTGCCTTCCTGTTCTTTTATTTTTCTTCTCTGTTAGTCCCGCCTATACTTCCTGCCTAGCCACTGGCCGGCCAATCAGGTTTTATTTATTGTCCAATCAGAGCAACACATTTGCCATACAGACCATCCCACAGCACAGCCAAGTGCAGACCATCTCAGACACCTGCACTTAGGCCTGTGGTCCTAATCATCCTCTATGTGGACCTGCTGGGTAAAGCCACGAGGAACCCAAGAACGGGCTCCCACAAGACATACAGAACATCCCACAGCACCCAGCACTCTGGAGGCAGAGCCAGGTGGAGCTCTGTGAGTTTGAGGCCAGCCTGTTCTACAAAGTGAGAACCAGCACAGGCACCAAAACTACACAGAGAAACCCAGTCTCAAAAAAATAAAAACAAAAAAAAATATCGGGCTGGAGAGATGGCTCAGAGGTTAAGAGCACTGACTCTTCCAGAGGTCCTGAGTTCAATTCCCAGCAACCACATGGTGGCTCACAACCATCTGTAATGAGGTCTGGTGCCCTCTTCTGATGTGGAGGCATACATGCAGGCAGAACACTGTATACATAATAAATAAATAAAACTTTAAATAACAAACAAACAAACAGAGGAACAAAGATTGGCAGAGCAAGCAAGCAGACATCTGACAAGGAACATGCATGTCTCTGCCTTGAGCTTTGTTGCTGGAGGGCTTCTCTCCAGGTTCCACCAAGGCCTGCAGTCCCACAATCCATGTATAAAATAATCACTCAGACGCTTATATTACTTATAAACTGTACGGCCATGGCAGGCTTCTTGTTAACTGTTCTTATATCTTGAATTAATCTATTTTTATAAATCTATACCTTGCCACGTGGCTTGTGGCTTACCGGCGTCTTTATATGCTGCTTTTCCTGGCAGTGGCTGCAGTGTCTCTCCCTCCTTCTTCCTGTTTCCCCAATTCTCCTCTCTCTTTGTCCTGCCTATACTTCCTGCCTGGTCACTGGCCAAGAGTGTTTTATTTTTATAGAGCGATATCCACAACAGAGCTTAGGGATTAAAATTAATCAAATCCTTGTATGGAAGGGCAGAATTGCAGTTATCTCCAATGTTCAACCTCCCACACCTCCACTGGCCACCAAGGAGGCCACCATGACTTCGCTCCAACCTGAAATTTCAACAGCTCTATTGGCAGAAATGGAGATATTCTCCTTTTGTTTTGCTTGTTTTTGTTTGTTGGTTTTGTTTTGTTTTGTTTTGTGTTTTCAGGACAAAGTTTCTCTGTGCGGCTCTGGCTGTCCTGGATCTCACTCTGTAGCTGGCCTTGAGTCCCCTGTTTCTGGCTCCTGTGTGTTGAGATAAAGGAAAGCCCTAATGAGATATTCTAAAGAGATACTTGTGGGCCTTCATTGGCTATCACAGAGTTGAGATAAAGGACCCAAGAAATGGGACTTTCACAAGAAATCTTATTCCCTGACTGACAAATTACTATGTAGACCATGCTGGCCTCAAAATCAAAGAGATCTTACTCCTTTTGTATGCTGGGGAGAAAGGTATGCACAACCATACTGGTTCTCATTTGTGCCATGCTAAGTCTGACCCACATAGTTCTTTCAGAAGGTTTCATTTCATAGAGACCTATGTTTAAATTCTTGCAGGGGACTAGGCTTAAGGAGAAAGTGGATCTCTGTGAGTCTGATGTTAGCCTGGTCCACAGGTGAGCCACTTCTATGTAATAATGGTATTCTATCTAAAAAACAAAACAAAACAAAACAACAAGAAATCTACAGTGGACATGACCGTATTCATTTGGACCTTGAGTTCAACCAAATAGGAAAGAATCACTGGAACCTAAAGGCAGCATACTTCCATGGACGACAATCCTTTCTCCAGTCATTTTTTTTTCTGAGACAGGGTTTTTCTGTCTAGCTTTGCGCCTTTACTGGAGCTTGCTCTGTAGACCAGGCTGGCCCTGAAATCACAGAGATCTGCTTGCCTCTGTCTCCTGAGTGCTGGCATTAAAGGCTTGTGCCAATACCACCTGGCTTCCCTCCAGTCATATAAAAGTCAATATGAGTCTCTCAAAAGAGAGGCCATTTCATGTCCTTGGAATTCCCAAGCAGCTTAAATACTTTTGCTTTTTTCTTTCTTTTATCATGACAATGTTTTTTTTCTTCCTTCCTTCCTTCCTTTCTTTCTCTTCTTCTTTCTTCTTCTTTCTTTCTTTTTCTCTCTCTTTCTTTCTTTTTATTTCTTTCTTTCTCTCTCTCTTCCTTTCTGCTTTCCTTCCTTCCTTCCTTCCTTCCTTCCTTCCTTCCTTCCTTCCTTCCTTCCTTCCTTTCTTTCTTTCTTTCTTTCTTTCTTTCTTTCTTTCTTTCTTTCTTTCTTTCTTTCTTTCTTGAGTGTCCTGTCTTCATGTATACCTACACACCAGAAGAAAGCACTAGATATTCTTTCAGGTGGTTGAGAGCCACCATGTGGTTGCTGAGAGTTGAACTGAGGACCTCTGGGAGAGTTTCCAGTGCTCTTAATCTCTGATCCACGTCACCAGAGTCTAGGCACTGTTTCTCTGTGTAGAAAGGCTGTGCTTTAACTTGGTCTGTAGACCAGGCTGGACTTGATTCAGAGATTTGCCTATCTCTCCACCCCAGTGCTGTGATTAAAGGTGTGAGCAACCACCACCTTTCCTTCCTTAGCTGTTCTTATTCCTCAAAGTTTAAGTTCTTTTATAATAAGTTACACACACATATATAGACACAGGTATATATAAGTATTTATATGAACATGCTTGAAAAGACAGGAAATCTACTGATGAAGGTGAAAATCCATACACATCTGAACACCGAGTGATATGATTAATGGAATAGTATTTGTAGGTTTTTATGGCTGTTTCCATTATTTATTTATCTTTTTATTTTTTCAAGACAGGGTTTCTCTGTGTAGCTTTGTCCCTTTCCTGGAACTTGGTTTGGAGAACAGGCTGGCCTCGAACTCACAGAGATCCACCTGCCTCTGCCTCCCAAGTGCTGGGATTAAAGGCATAAGAAACCACCGCCCCACTCTTTTTTTTTTTTTAAGATGGCATTTGACTGTATGTCCATGCTGGCCTCAAACTCGTAGACATCCACCTGCCTCTCTCTGCCTCCTGAGTGCTGGTATTAAAGGTGTGTGCCACCATTGCCCAGTCCTTAAAATTTTTGAGTGTTGATCCATATTCTATTTCTCAGTCCTATCTTTCTTGCTCCTTTTCTTCTCTCTTATCTCATTGAGACACAGTCTTGGTCTGTATCCCTGAGTGCCAAGAACTCACTACATTGGCCAGACTGACCTTGACCTGGAGGCAGTTCTTCTCTCTGCCTCCTTAGTGCTGGAATTACAGGTGTGTATTAGCATGACAAAGCCTTTGATATTTTATCACCTTTATGTTTCTTTTTCCTCTTTTGGTTATGTAGTGCAAGCTGACTCTAAGTAATCCCCAGACTTAAGGACAAATACAAACATCCAAGTACAGGAGGCATTTAGAACCACAAACAGACATGAGCAGTAAAGGACTTTCCTTCAGTGCAGTATAGTTAGGGTTCTAAGACTATGGAGAAATGAATCAGCAGTAAATCCATCACTTTGTTCAGTCCAGGTCATCTTCCATGGCATGGTGTCCCCCACAATTAATGTAGGTCTTCACACCTTAAATAACCTAGGATAGATATCCATGGACTTCTCTAGAGGTTTATTTATCTTAAAAAAAAATCCTCATTGCTGTGCTCAGAGACTGGTCTCCTACTTGATCCTAGATTTGGCAATATTAATCATCCAACTCTACCTCTTGTGAACTTGACACCCAAGCACATTGCTTTGAATCTATAATTTTCCTTCCCTTGTTCCCCTGTGTTAAGAGACTTAATTATACAAAATGCATCAGTCTAATTGCAAAAGATCTGTACTCATTAACTATTCCAACACTATCTAAAAGACCAAGGCCAAAGCTGACAAGATGGCTCAGCAGGTGAAGGCACTTGCCACCAATCTTGAGGGCCCGAGTTCCATCCCTGGGACCCATGTGATGGAGGGAGAGAAACAACTCTTGTAAGTGGTCCTCTGATGACAACACCCATGTGTGTTAGACACACACACACCAAGTAAATGTAATAATAATGAGTCCAAAGTCCCTTCAAACACCGAGACTCTAGGCAGTCCTTACATTGACAGCTCCTGGTAAAGCCACAGATTTCTACCAGGTGGTGGTAGTGCAAGCCTTTAATCCCAGCACTCAGCACTGAGGCAGAGGCATGCAGGTCTCTGAATTCCAGGCCAGCCTGCCTACATAGTGAGTACCAGGATAGCCAGGGCTACTCAGCAAAACCATTTCTACAAAAAAGAAAACCATATAGTTGACATTTTTCTGACATATAATCTCACCACAGAATATACATTCCAAATTCTGAAATGGAAAAGGAAGAGATAGTAAGGAATTATCAGAAAAAACAAACACTGTAATCTACCAGGGCAAATGCAAAATCATGTAGACAAAACAACTCTACAAATAAACTAAAATAAAAAAAACAAAATTAAAAGTCATTTCTGAAATCAAATGAAAACAAAAAGTATATCTGGACCTAGGGTTCAGGACTGTAATCTCAACTACTTGTGAGGCTGAGGTATGAAGTCCACAATTCCAAACCAAGTGGGCAAAGGCAGAGGCAGGCTCACAAAGAGGGGGAGGGGCTAGAAAGCTTCTTTTGCAGTGGTATTGATGACTGCAGACCCACAGCTGAAAATAAGAAACACAGAAGGCTTCTAAGGGAACCTCGCTCCCGCCCCTCTCACCCCCCCCCCAAAAAAAAACAGAGTAGACAGGGAGTGGTAGAATTTCTAGTGAGACTCTTAGTCATTCTGGGTGCCTTACTTCCTACCTGATCCCTGTGATGCTTGGTCTCATAATTTCCATGTAGCATGATCACATAATCTATATGCAGGCGGGGCATAGCTGCTTAAGCCCATATGTACTTGTGCAATGGGGGTGTCGGGCGGGAACCTATAAAAAGCCAGTTCCATCTTAACCCTTCTCTTTCTTCCGGCACAATCATTTCCCATGGGCCTAAGCACCCCATTCTGTTTCCTTCCCCTAAAAACCCTTATATGGGTTTTGTCCTAACTGGTGGATTTTCTTGCATGGTAAACAGTGCTGCCTAGTGAATAACACAGAGCAGAATAATAACTAACAGGAAGTCATTGACGAGAACTCTTAAAATTGGAATAGGGATCCTGAAGTGTAACTCTTCACTGTTAATGACTTCTGGTGGGGGTTTGGAAAGACTGTTTTCTTTAAGAGACTGGACACTGGGAGTTTGACTATGCTCCAGTAAATATATTGACAAATTGTCTTGATTTTTTTCCTCCTTATCTTTTCTTTGGGCTAGGTCATTAGGCAGTGGAGGAAGTGAATATAATCAGAATGCATTATGTGAATCTCCAAATAACCAATTAAAATGTTATGTTGGGAAAAAGAAAACAAATTTAAAGCTTTCCTTGGCTGCAGAGCATCTTTTGGGGAATCTCTGTGAGTTTAAGGTTGACTTTGAGGACAGCCTGATCTACAATGGTGAGTTCCAGGACAGCTGGGGTGATACACAGAGAAGCCCTATCTTACAAACACAACAGGAGCTACAGGTATCAGTCAGTCTTGCACACCATGAACAAAGACCTGGGTTTGATCCCCAGCACCTCATCAATGTTACTTAGTAGTATACACACATCATTTAACTCTGAAGAAGTGGAGGCAGGAGGATCAGAATTTCAAGGTTTTCCTCCACTACAGAGCCAAGAGTTTGAAGAAAGACTCCATGAGACCCGGATCATGCCCCCATTAGAATCAGAATATGATTCTAATGACTCAGGATTTACCTGTAAGAACTAAAGAATCAAACTGCTCAAATTCAAAAGCTTCTGAACAGCAGAAAGAACACTCATAGGAGGGAAGAGAAAGCCTAAAGAATGGGAGAAAAATCATTGCCAGCTTTTTCTCTGACAAGAGATCAACATCATCCTGAATATATAAAGATCTCAAAAACAAACAGCAACAACAAAAAACAGAACTGAGTATCCAATCATTGAATAAGCAAAAGCATTCACCATTCAGAAAAAGAAATACAAATTACCAATAAATACATGACAAGTATTTAACATCTCTAATCGTTAGGAAAATACCAGTCAAAAGCACAGAGGTAGGTAGCTGCTCACAGTATCACACAGCTTTAATCCCAGCCAGTGGAAGCAGAAGCAGGAGGATCTGACTGAGAGTAGCCTGGTCTACAGAACAAGTTCTTAGACAACTAGGGCTAGGCAGAGAAACCCTGTCTCAAAAAACCCAATACATAAATAAATAATATTAAATTTAAATACTTTAATTAAAAACTGTAATAGCTGGGTGGTATATCACACCTTTAATCCCAGGATTTGGGAGGCAGAAGAGTCAGGAGGATCCCTGAATTCCTAGCCAGCCTGTTCTGCAAATGGAGTTCCAGGACAGTCAGGGCTACACAGAGAAATCTTCTCTTGAAAAACAAAACAAAACAAAACAAAAAACCAACAACAAAGAAAACCACAAAATTAATATTACAAAGAAAAATTAAAAAAAAAGGAACAAAGAACAGAGCTACAGTTTGACCCTGCTATAGCTCTGGGTGTTTATCTGAAGGAATCAATGTCAGGGTAAAAATGGGGCCTGAATGCCTATGAATTTTTTTTGAGACAAAGTTTCTCTCTGTAGCTTTGGAGCCTGTTCTGGAACTCCCTCTTAGACCAGGCTGGCCTCAAACTCAGAGATCTGCCTGCCTCTGCCTCTGCCTCTGCCTCTGCCTCTGCCTCTGCCTCTGCCTCTGCCTCTGCCAAGATTAAAGATGTATGCCACCAAGTAGGGATTCACCTATGAATTTTTATAGAAAACAATTCAACTATAGGCTAATGGTTAAATAAAAGAGATGTAGAGAAGAATGCATAGAAATGTACATATACACAAAGGTGCTTAGTTCAGCCAAAAAAGCACAAAATTACATTATTTGCAGGACAATTTGGAATGGAAATTATGTTAAGTAAAATTAAGCCAGATTCCAAGAGACAAATATTTCATATTCTCTCTCACGTGCAGAATCTAAATTTTTTTTACAAAGGGATTTAAAGTAGACAGGAGACCCCCAAGTAAGAGGGTGGGAAGACTTTTTGGGACAGAGGATGTAGATGAATGGTGGGTGTGTTTTTCTTAAAGCACATATGAAGTTGAGATGGAAAAATGATGGTGAGGATAGGGGAGGAACTGGAGGGAAGGGAAACTGGGGTGGATTTGATCAAAATTGTTACATGCTTGTCTGAGATTCTCAAACAGTCAAGAGATGAACGGGGCAAAAATGCCCTGTGTACATTGTATGCCTCTACGAAATGTCTTAATGAAGCCCATTACTTTCTGCAATTACATACTAATCAAAAATTTTTCTTTTTCTGAGAAAGGGTATCATATAGCTCATGATAGCCTCAGCTTCACTATGTAGTAAAGAATGACCCCAAACTCCTCATCCTTGATGTCCACCACCTTTGAGGTGCTGGAGTTATGGGATTATTCCATGATGCTCAGTTTGTGTGTGGCTGGGGATCAAGACAAGGACTTCAAGCATTCGGGGCAGATCTCTACCAAAGGAACTGCATTGAAGCCCCCGCCCCCATTAGCCCTCCTAATTTTGATCTTTCCTGGTCACTTCTTCCAACATTTCATTCCAGGAGTCCCAGGGAATCTACTCCAGGTGCACTTTCTTATATCCTCTACATACACTTAGTAACACAACTCGAAGGGAATAACTCTTTACTTACCCGGACCCACTGAGGAATGTCCCAGCTGTTGCTCACAATCCTGCTGCACACTGCTAATGAAAACGTGACCCTGCTGCAGGCTGTTCCCTAAAGAGGCCCTCACAAAGTGTAGCTTAATGTAAGGGTCCTAAATTGGCCATGCCTACATTTCATGTCATCATCTCTTTTTTATTTTATTTTATTTATTTTATTTTACAATACCATTCAGTTCTACATATCAGCCATGGGTTCCCTTATTCTCCCCCCTCCCATACCCTCCTCTTACCCCCAGCCCATGTCATCATCTCTTAAGAACAGGGATTGGGGATAGAAAAAAGGATGATTGAGAAAGAAGATACAAAAAAGAGGATGGAGAGATGGCTCAGCGTTTCAGAGCACTTGCTGCTCTACCAGAGGACACCAGTGTTGGGGTCCCAGCAGCCACTTTGCAGGGTGGGTGGGGGTTCACAAAGGTTGGTATCTCCAGCTCTCAGGAATCTGATGCCTTTTGAAGGAACAAGGCATGTGCTCACAGAGTTGTGTAAGATGAAAAAAATCTACATTGGGCATGGTGGATTACACCTTTAATTCCATCACTCAGTAGGTACAGTCCAGACACAGAACTCAGTGAGTTCCAGGCAAGCACTGCTCCTAAGAAATGGAGAAAAACCAGGGGTGGTGGCCCATGCCTTTAATCCCATCACTCAGAGGAAGAGGCATGTAGATCTCTGAGTTCCATGCCACTCTAGTCTACAATGAGAGTTTCAGGACAGCCAAGGCTACACAGATAAACCTATCTTGAAAAAAAAACTGAGAGAATCATGGATCAGATAGATCAGGAAGAGATGTTTACCAAGTACACATCTAATTCAGGGCTAATACCCAAAATAAATAAAGAATCCAGAAAACTGGATATCAAGAAAACAACCCAAATATACACTGGGATATAGATTTAAACACAGAATTTGCAAAAGTGGAAACTCAAATGCCTAAGAAACACTTAAATATTAAATATTCTTAGCCATCAGGGAAATGCAAATCAAAACAACTCTGAGATTCTTATACCTTATACCTGTTAGCAAGGCCATGGTCAATAATACAAATAAGACATGTGTTGGTTCACACCTTTAGTCCCTGCACTTGGGAGGCAGAGAGAGGCAGATCTTAGAGTTCAAGGTCAGCCTGGTCTACAAAGTGGGTTCAAGGACAGCCAAGACTTCACAGAGAAACCCTGACTCAAAAAACAAAAACAATGCTTGGCCTTGTGTCCCATGCCTTTAATCCCAGCACTCAAGAGGCAGAGGCAGGTGGATCTCTGTGAGTTCAAGGCCTCCTTTGTCCACAAATCAAGTTCCAGGACAGCTAGAGCTGTTACACAGAGAAAGCATGTCTCCAAAAACAAAACAAAACAAGTAAGAAAGAAAAAAAGTGCATAAGATTCCTCATGCTGGTGAGGATGTGAGGGAACAGTCCATTTTTTGCTGGAAAGAGGGCAAACTTGTACAACCTCCTTGGAAATCAACATTGGTTCTTTCGGAAAATTAAAATTGATGAACCTCAAGATCAGTTGTATCACTCTTGGGCATATACCCAAAGGACATTTCATGCTACCACAGAGAGACTTGCTCAACCCATTCATCACTGCTCTATTCATAACAGCCAGAAACTGGAAAGGACCCGGATGTTCCTCAACAGAAGAATAAATAAAGAAAATGTGGTACTGCTGGGTGTGGTGGCACATGACTTTAATCCCAGTACTGAGGAGGCAGAGATAGGTGGATGTCTGAGTGCCAACCTAAGTTGGTCTACAGAGCTAGTTCCAGGATGGCCAGGGTTACATTAAAAACAAAACAAAAGAAAACAAAAAAAAACCCACAAAAAACAAAAAACCTCCTAAACAAAGCAATAAAATGAAAGAAAGAAAAAAGTGGTAAACTTACAAAATAAAGTATTACTCAGTTGTTAAAAACAGAATGACATCATTGGGCAGTGGTGGTGCTTGCTTTTAATCTCAGCTCTTCAGAGGCAGAATCAGAAGGATCTGTGAGTTCAAGACCAGCCTGGTAAATAAAACAAGTTCCAGGATATCCCGTACTACACAAAGAAACCCTGTCTAGAAAAACAAACAAACAGAAACAAACAAACAAACAAACAAAAGATATGGTGAAATTTGCAGGCAAATGGATGAATATGCAAAAAATCATGGGGGGGAGTAAACAAGAGACAGAAATACAAATATTGAAGTATTTGCTTATATATGGCTATTGCCTCTTAAGTCAGTGATAACCAAGCTACAATCCACAGAATCACAGTGGGTAGGTCCAGAGTAAGGGCCTGAGAGAATAAATAGATATACTTAGGAAGGGGAAATAAAATAAATAGATATGGATGAAAGGGGGGGTTTGAGAGGATAGAGTGGGAAAGGGAGGGGAGAGGGAGTTGTGGGGGAGGATATAGGGAGAGACAGGTAAAATTTGAGGACTAGTGTGAAATCCTAACGAGAAATTTCCTAGAATATATACGTATATGAAGGGAATCTAGATGAAATTGCCTACTAATGAGGGAGACAGAGCCCCAACTGACCATCACTTGTCACCCAGTGAAGCTTCCAGTACTGGGACTGGGTAACATCTAATTGAGTTGTTGTTCACGGGGTCCCATGGGAATCCCCAAACAACCAAGCTGTTACCAAGACCATAGCTCGCTCTTGACAAACTGGCAGCAAGCCCACATTGCTGAAGACAACACCTACACAGCTAATGAACAAGGAGGAGTCAAGCTAGTGCCTACACAGAGCCTTCACCCCATCATTCCAAAACCTTTGGTACAAGAAGGCACTCTGGGTGCTATCAAAAGAGAATCATAAACCCAGCCTAGCCACAGACCCTTTAACCTACCATCTGTCCTGTTTGCAAAATATGCTAGGACAATGAGGGCACAGAGCTTGTGGGAGTAGCCAACCAATAACTGATTTGACTCAAGTCCCCCTTCATGAGATAGAAGCCATGCCATCATTGTTTGGTTACAAAGAACCAGAGATACATAGTCCAGAGTACTAGAGTAAAACCACATATTACTGTTGTAAAGAAAGGAAAGATACAGTGATAAACTCACTCCTAATGACATTCTGCTGTACTCATAGATCAGTGCCTTGCTCAGCCATCATTAGAGAAGCATCCTCCTGTTCAGATGGGAGCAAATATAGAGACCCACAGCCAGATATTACACAGAGACTGAGAGATCTTGGAACACTCTGCCCTAAATGTGATGTTTCCTAACATTCTGTCCCCTCAGAGATCAGGGAACATTTTGGAAGAGGAGCAGGAAAAGGTGTAAGACCCAGAGGGGATGGAGGACACAAAGAAAACCAGGCCTTCTAACCCTACATGATCAAAGCTCATATGAACTCACAGAGACTGAAGAAGCCAGCCCAGGGACTGCCTGGGAATCCATCCGGCCCTCTGTGTACACATTATATAACCTGTTTACTTTTATAGCAAATATATTTATTTTAATTTGCAGTTCACAAGTGAAAATCATACAGTTTTACACAGACAATTTCATTTGGTTAAATTTGCACTCATCTAGAGAACTTTCACACAACAAGCACCTGAAACTGTGCAGGCAGTAGGAAATGCAAATACTAAAACCCATTTATAACCAAGTGATAGCTGAAGGCCCTGCCTCAGCTAGACAATTTATAGAGATAGATGTCTACAAATACATAAAAAATTCTTGAACTTCTAGATCCAACAGCAGCTTTTGTTACAAAACCAAAACCATACTTTCACATTTTTTTTTAAACCAAGTCAACTGTATCATTTTCTGTTTTAATGTCAGTGGGTGTTGCTTTACTTTCTTCTGATCAAGCTGGTGGGGCATCAATTTGCTCTTCCTTAACTTTGAGACTTTCACAGGGTTCTTGCAATTCATTTTTGACAATGTTCAACATAATGTTCCAAGGATTTTCAACTAAAGTCTTGATGGGACTTGATGTACAATCAAAAGAAGCTGTATTGTGGTCATCTGCATAACACGATGGATGGTAAATCTTTCCGTCTACTCCAATAGCATTTTTTAAGTGCCATTCCTCCTCCTCTCCATCCCAGTACTGTTCAAATTGTTCTTGACAGATTTCACAACTCTGAAGTGCTCCAGCTGGTCCAGCAGGGACACTGTGGAACTCCTTTTCTTTAGCAGCCTCCTGAGTTTTGAGGACAACCTCTTGATGAACCTGTTCAAAAAACTGGCTTTTTCCACATTCTTCCAGATCATCTATTTCTTCAAATTCCATCCAGTCTGTTAAACTGTAGTACCAATGCCTATGAGTGACTTTTCTGCTAACATCTTTCTCAGTTCTATTTTGCCGATAATGCCAGTCCAAGTGATCTGCATAAACATCTCTCTGGGATGTCTGAAACCTCATTCCACAAGAAGAACACTGAACCCCAGTGTACAGCCGGTTTATGACACTGTCATAACGTTGTTTCAATTCTTCAGTTTTAAAATTAGTGAGATCTGGAATATCTTGATCTTCATTCTGATCCTTCACCTCTTCAGGGGGAGGCTGAGTATAAGCCTCATTTACCTGTGTTCTAGCTGAATCAGGCTGTGACAATTTGAGAATTCCCGTTTTTAGCAGTTTTGTAAACAATTCATTTACATCCACCTCACTGAGATGATGATCAGCATATGCTTTAGGAAGACCTCCTGAAGGATTTTGAATAAAAGTTCCAGCATTCTGTGCATGAAATGGTAACAATTGTTGTCCTTGGCCAAAAGCTACTGGCTGAGGAATACCTATCAGAACCTGTTGAGATGTCTGAATATCTCCTCCTGACATTGGACTAAGTAAATTGCCCAAGTTTCCCAACTGAGAACTCTGAAGATTCCTTTCATCAAAATATTGTCCTGAAGCTCTGTTAAGAGCATTTGGGAAATTCTGGTTTCTAGAGCCATGAGGTCCATTAAAATTTGGTCCTTGAGGTGTATCAAATATTTGTGCATGTCTTTGGAACTGTAGTCCTTGAGATGGAACATTTAAAGCTTTGCCAGGTGGGTCATTATATGGGCCAGTCTGGTTGAAAGATTCAAGCCTTTGTGAAGGATGAATGTCATATTGGGGACCTTGCAGAGCAATAAAAATGTCAGATCTTGATGCTTGCTCCTGTTGTGGCCCATGAAATCTTTGAGGTACACAATCAAATCTCAGTTGAACCTGCTGTCCAGGTGGCCCAGCAAATCTCTGTGGACCTGGCTGAACAGTTCTTTCAAATCTATGACCTGGCTGGCCATGTGTTCCATCAAATCTTGGCAAAAGTGATGGCTTACCTGGCTGTCCATCAAATCTTAAAGAGTTACAACCTTCCAATCTTGAACCACCTTGACCCAGAGGTGATTCAATTCTCAGGCCACCTTCTGGTACAGGACCCTCAATTCTGTGTCCACCTCCCTGTTTTACTAACGGTCCTTCAAACCTGATCCCAAGCCCTGGTTGGCCATGTGGTCCCTCAGACATATGGTTCCCACCTGGTTGATTATGTCCTTCTAATCTCAGACCAGCTACAGACTGACCCTGGGGACCCTCAAACTTCATTCCTTCTCCTTGCTGTAGCAAAGGGCCCTCAAATCTGATAGCACCACCTGGCTCACCATGAGGCCCATCAAACCTAATTGCTGCCCCTGATGGACCATGATCCCCCTCAAATCTAAGACTACCCACAGGCTGTCCATGAGGACCTTCAGATCTCAGACCACCCAAAGGCTTACCCCCAAATCCTTCAAATCCCAAACCACCTGTAGATTCCTTAAAACTCACACTAGGTGAACTTTCAAATCTTAAACTGCAGCTGCTGCCTCCTCCTCCACCTCGTCGAACAATTGTCTTTTCAAACCACAGAGGTGTTGCTACTGGTCCTTGAGAAACTTCAAATCTCAAAGGGCATCCACCTCCTAACTGACCATGTGGTGCTTCAAATCTCATAGGGCCTCCTCCCCCCATTTGTCCTGGTGACACATCAAACCGAACAGAACCCAGTGTAGGAGGTCCATCAATTCTAGGGCTTAATTTGTTAGGTCCTTCAAAAATCATCTTGGCTGGGCCATCTCTTCTCACAGATGGCCTACCAGGCCCATCAAATCGTGGTCCCTCTTCAGTTAAAGCTGTAAGCCACTGATTTGTATGAAGGGCAGAAAATCTTGATGCTGAGCCATCTACAAATGGTTTGTCTGAATCTTCATATCTAGGTCGCTTAAGTGGAAAATGATCATTGAATGGAGATCTCTGCTCCTCTCCTCCACCTTGTTGATACTGAAAGAGCTGTTGTATTCTATGAACAACAACAAGGGACTCATCATGTGAAATTTCCCCAGAAGCTAAACGTTCACTTGTCCTTTGAAGGAATTCTCTCTTTCTTGCCAGACTTATCTCTTTAGGAATCTGAAGATTGGTATCTACCCTTGGTCCATGGGGCTGCTTTGGGCTTCCAGGTGACAAGATTCCTTTAGTGCTTGACCAGCTCTCCTTATGCCTTAGATGAGGTGCTTTACTCTGGTCATCACACTGTTGGAAGGTTTGACTTTCTTCCCAACAAGATTTCCATCTTTTGGCCGACTTGGAGCTTTGCCAATTCTCTATATTCTCTTTTGGCTCAGCATCTGACTTCATAGAATGTTTACTTGCAGTTTCTCGAGGCTGATTTTCATGCATGTTTTTCAGTAGTCTGGGAACTTGAACATCCTGCTTAGTATTTCTCTTAACATTTCTTTCTTCCCTGGAAGGTGCTGGGAACTCTTCCATATGTGACGGTGTAAGTCCTGGCTCTTGCATCTTTCCAGCTTTGGAGGCCAAAGTTGAAAACATACTTCTTTGCCTTCCTTTGGGTGACCAAGACTTAGGTGACCTCGATTTTGATCTCTTTTGAGTGCTTGATCTCCCTGGTTTTTTCCCCTCTTTTTCCAAATCTTCTGTAACCATGTCCTGTTTTTGCACAATGCCATTTATGATTTGACTTCTACTTCCACTCAGCCTGTGTTCAGAAGATTTCATTTGCTCATCTTTTTCCTTCTGAAGCTCCAGGTTTTTCTGCTGAAGTTCTAACAACTGTTTTTGTTTTTCAAGTATCTCTTGCCTTATTAGTTGTTCTTGAGTAAGATTCTTTGGTATGTCAGGTACAATTGGAGGGGTGGAAATACTGGGGGAGCTGACCACTGTTCCAGGTGCTGAAGGCTCCTCAGGTGATTTATTTAAAAAATTTGGATTCACGTGCATGCTACATGTCTTCACATTAGGTGGCAGAGGTTTAATAGGCCAAGCAGGATCTATTGAATTGACTCTGACATCCAAGGCATAAAGTTTCTTCAAGGGGAATATTTTATCCCATGTGGAACGTAATTTAAATAATCTTTTTCTTGTATTTTCATCCACCTTTTCAAACACACAAATAAATGTTGCAACTAGATTTTTAGTAAAGGCAGTGACATACTCTTTTCCAACATTTTTCACAATAGAATCCATAAGGTACATAAGAGGAAGTTTCTCTGAGGAAGGAGCCTTGGCCGTTTGGGCCTCAATGACAGAGACGATTTCCTTGGCGAAGGGCAGGTTCTCCTCAGCTACAATGGTCAGCATATTGATGTGCGGTTTGCTATTGAAAGTCAGGTCTTCCAGTGAAGACTGATAATCATGACAGATGTCTTCTAGTGTCCCAGCAGCCCCAGCCTTGGCCAGCATCTGCTCTGACATTGTGCCGAGGCCGCCCTCCAAGGTCCGCTACCAACTAAGGTGAAGTTGCTGGACACCCCCACCCTTGTGAAGCCTGGGCCTTGCTCCCTGGTTCTCCTGAGGCTGGGGTTTCACTGCATGAAGACCTTGGAGGAAGGACAGGGGATCACCCAGTTTGAACCTTGGGGAAGAAAAGTCACAGCCTCACAGGGAATCTCTGTCCACTTCCAGCTCTCTAGGAGTATCTGGATTCTGTTAAAGTTTCCTTTCCGGTATAAACTGGAGACCGGGTGTCTGCAGGAGTATCTGGATCCTGTTTCACTTTCCTGCCCTGTATCTGTTCAAGGTGTCATGGCACATTCCTGAGATTCTTCCTGGAACTGAGCACAGCAGGTGGTCTAAGAAGGTGATCCTTTCCCTAAGATGGAATATGTAAGGTCAAGTCTGAGATGGTGGCCCTTACCCTAGGATGGATCCTGTGAAGTTAAGTCTAGATCTTCACACAGACATACACGCATGCAAAACAGCAGTGCTCAGTAAATAACAATAAATACATTTTAAATAATTGGTGGGAGGTCATATCACACACCTTTGATCCCAGCATTTGGGAGGCAAAGGAAGGTGAATCTCTGAGTGTGAGGCCTGCCAGCTCTATGGAGTGACTTCCAGAACAACCAGGGCTACACAGAGAAACACTGTCTCAAAGAAACCAAACCAAACAAACACTGAACCATGAAGAGCATCACTATAACCTTGGAGAAGAGAATGGTGCACACCCTGCTTCTAAATGTTTGAGATTCTGTCCTAATATGTTGTTGTTTGTTTTTTGTTTGCTGAGTTTTAATTGAGCTGTAAGTCTTTGTTATGGAAAGAATTTAGGATTCTTCTATGAAGTAAGTAAAGCCATTAACTAATTGTGAAAAAAGATCCGTATTCTTCTTTTCCTTTTTAGATGTGCTAATTAACTTGCACTGATGCCTTTTTCAACAGCCACTCAAAAATCTCAATTGCATGTAATTAAGAAATTCTAAGCAGTCTTATTAAATAAGAAACACAAGAGCCAAATAAAGAGCTAAAAGCCTAGAGATAAAAGCAGTAGCCAAGAGCTAAGACCACATATTCTTACCACTTGCTGGCGTCTTTCCTCCGAGACAGTGAGACCTTCTTCCTGTGCCCTCTCTTTTTATACCTTTCTGGTCTGCCTTCTGATTGGTTCTAAACCCAACCACATGACCTCCTCGTCACTGCCTGTCTATACAGACCTCCAGGTCTCTATGGTTGGTACTGGGATTAAAGGCGTGTGTCACCTTGCTGCCTGTGTCCTTGAACCCACAGAGACTCTGCCTGCCATGTGATCAGATTTAGGGTGTGTGGTACCACTCCCAGACTTCTGCTTAATGGCTTGCTCTTAGCTCTGATTCCCAGGAAACTTTATTTATTAACATACAAATAAAAGTCACATTTCAGCACAAATAAAATATCACCATATTTCCCCTTTATATTCTAGTAAAAACAAAAATAACGTTATAACTAGTATAAGAAAGACTTATATAGAATAAGTACAATAACTATATACAATATGTACAAACAATAAATACTTAAAAAATTTCTAGTCCATTTGCATTTGACAAACTCAGAGAAAATATTCCATTATGTATCCAATTTGGTAAGTCCAAAATGTACCTGATTCACTTTCTATCCTAACTTATATTACTAACAGAACTATCTTATAATGTCTTTCAAATTTATACACTTACACCTCTTTAGTGATTTTCTTTTCTGAAATTCTTAACAAGGAAAACTGAAACTATCTAATCTTTAAATATAACTATTGTTGGACCCCAACGTTTAGGGTCTCAAGTGGGTGCCCCAAGAATCCAGACTCCAGTCCAGTTGATGCAATAGCATGAGGATTTATTAAGCTTCTATATAGAAGGACAAACTCTGCTCCTAAGAGCAAGGGCAGCATCTTACTGCAGCCCCATAAGGGCTTTTAAAGGAAAACCCCACAAGATTAAAATTTCCATACATTTGTCATTTCGATTAATTTATGTCTATAAGCTAATTTCATAAAATCATTGTCTGGGTACAGAGTGATCACAGAGGGGGTACAGTTATGTCAACAGGTACATTCTTCCTGAAACCTCAAAGGGGGGGAATCAAGGCAGGGAGTGGAGTTTACACACAGGTCACGGTGGTCCTTCCTGAAACATTTGTAACTATCCCAGTCACAGTTGAGCATATCTATTAACAGAAATCTTTTTACATTGTTATATGATTGCAGGGGAGATTGAACAACGGCTAAGTCAGCTTGCTCTTGGAACTAGATTTTTAGTTTCTCATTTCCTGGTGCTTGAAGTTTCTCTTTTCCTGAGGCTTGGGGGTAAAAGCCTGAAGGGTTAGGGTCTTTCATTCCCCCATTTTCTTTTTGGGAAATTTTAATCTTAAAATTATGGTATTATATTTAGTAACTCATGGCTTATTCTAGTAACTCATGGCCTGTAATGGCCACGCATAGTCCTTGTATAATTAGCCATCTTGTCTCTATGCCAGAGAGTTTTCTTTTGACCCAGCGTTTCAGCCTTTTTTGAACAATGAATATGGGACGATGTATTCTCTTCTGGAACTGCTTCGAGCTGGCATTGGTGCACCATTATCAGGGCCCCTCCCCCAAAAGGCTGAAAAGCTGGTCAAAGACTGGGCAGGGGGCATTTGTCAGTAGCATGTAGCTGCCTGACCCCATAGGGACAGAGAAGAATCATGTTAGCTGGGCTGGTCCACGCTAGCCTTTAGCAAGTCCGGAGCCCACAGCTGTCTGGAGCAGTGGATTCAGCAACTGAAACTTGGAGGTGTCTGCCTGATTCTGTGGAATCAGGACTCGGAAGACTGACCTCAATTCCAGTGTCCTACTGCTTGTCCACAGTCTGGGCTAGGTCCTGGTGGCAGGCGTTGCACTGGGGCATCTTGTCCTGTGGTCAGCATTGTCATAATCCAGGCAGAGATGTTGTGGTGCCTCGTATGTAATTTTCTTCAGAGACCTTGGGTCATTGCTAGGATCTGGAAGCCTGTCTGATATAATAAACTTTTAGATCAACATTTAAATGCCATATTCTGCAGATCTCTGAAGTATGAGGGCTGTCCAGATGTCTGAATAGACAAACTTTTTTTCTAACTACTTGTTTCAAGCTCAACCCTGAAAACATATGCAAGGGACTGAATAAATGAGTAAATTTATCTCTGCAATATTACATCAGTACTTATTTGTCCTGACTTCAATTAAAAAGAAACTTGATTGCTCACTTGCTCATGACTTAAAAACAATGCTTTTAAGTTGAAGCTTCTTCTAACATCAAATATAGGTACAGTAAAGAAGCCAAAACAAAATATCAATATAAGATATATATAGATATATAGATATATATAGATATAGATATATATAGATATATATAGATATATATCAGCTTATCCAAATAACTTAAGCTTAACAAATTTAGCAAATACAAGGAGGCTAGACAACATTGTTAAGCCCAAATGTACCTTGGGTAAGGAGAAACATTTTTAACTCATTGGTTTTTAACTATAAAAACTGTTTTTAAAGAATTAAGATCTCTCAATTGTCTTCTGTAATAACAAAGAAGAACCTTTTTTTTTTACATTAAGGGGGAGCATAATCTGTATAAAGTAAACCCAAGCTCCAGAGTACAAACAATCCCAATGTTTATTATCTGGGACTCATTTATAATCTTTCTAGTTCTTTCATTCAGAGGCTTGGATGATTTCTTTGACCCTACCTGTGGCAGCACACACATAGCCTGTCTGCTCTATTTTATTATGCCTCGTGTTTTTCCAGTGATCATCACCTGACATTGGCAATTTTAAAACTGCCAAGGTCCATCAGACTCTTTTTTTGAAACTTTAGTTCTGCCATATATTTGTAAACCTTAGCTGTTTTCTTTGATTCTTTTATGTTTTTAAAATCATTATCATTTTACATGGGTAAATCTTAAATTACAAAGTTTAGCTGTCAGAGCAAGGTATATTCCTGTGTATAAAGGCATTGATGTGTAGCTTTAATATTTATCAAATATCTTTTTTTTAAAAGATTTGTTTATTTATTATGTATACATAGGAGGGCACTAGATCTCATTACAGATGGTTGTGAGCCACCATGTGGTTGCTGGGAATTGAACTCAGGACCTCTGGAAGAGCAGTGGGTGCTCTTAACCTCTGAGCCATCTCTCCAGCCCTTTATCAAATATCTTAAACGTATGTTGTTATCTATTTAAATTTTCTAGAAACTTGCTGTTGAACATTTGGTAAAGACATAAGTACTTAGGTGTTACATATATATTTTAAAACCAATAATTATTTGCACATATACACATAGTTGGATCCAAGTTACATACATATATACATACATATAGTTAAAGCTTGCCTACATTTTTAAGTCACATACCTGTTTAATCATTAGCCATTTTTAAGATGAAAACCAATCAGAATTAACTTTCAAATTCAGTATTTGCAGGTATAAGAAACCATAACAGTTTACTGACCTTATATAATCTTTTATATCAAAGTCTTTCTTGTGATTCCCCTCAGTAATCATAGACAAGAAACTGTCGGTTAGCCTCACATAGGGAGTGACATTCCATTCTTGGAGCCAGATCCTGATCAGGTTTCAGTTCCCTGGGAAGGTCTTGGGAGTCCCACCCAACAGCATGGGAGATGAAGAAGACGCACAGTCATGCACCATGGGGGCAAAAGATTGCTATTAATCTCAGATTTTTAAGTACATAAGAGGAGCAGACTAAAAGTGACTCCATGCCCCAGCAGGGCCCACAGACCTGTCAGCTGTGACCCTGGAAGGGCAGTTAGTTCTCCACCAGTCCCGCCATTCTGAGCTCCTCAAGGCTCCAGCTGACTCCTGCCAGCTCCGCTCTGCTCCGTTGCTCAAAGGCTGCCTAGCCAGTTGCCAGAGCCGTTTTAGAGGATTTTTTTTTCATTTTACTGGTAGGTTTTTATTTTTGTTAAGTTGAGAGGGATTTATTCCACCTCTTTTATTTTATTTTATTTTATTATTTTTTTTTTATAATACCATTCAGTTCTACATATCAGCCACGGGTTCCCCTATTCTCCCCCTCCCACCCCCTTCCCTTATCCCCAGCCCACCCCCCATTCCCACCTCCTCCAGGGCAAATCCTCCCCTGAGGACTGTGATCAACCTGATAGACTCAGTCCAGGCAGGTCCAGTCCCTTCCTCCCAGACTGAGCCAAGTGTCCCTGCATAAGCTCCAGGTTTCCAACAGCCAACTCATGCAATGAGCACAGGACTTGGTCCCACAGCCTAGTTGCCTCCCAAACTGATCAAGCCAATCAATTGTCTCACCTATTCAGAAGGCCTGATCCAGCTGGGGGCCCCTCAGCCTTTGGTTCATAGTTCATGTGTTTCCATTCATTTGCCTATTTTTTTCAATAATTGAGTAAAACCGAAATTTATTATAAGCCACAGTCGTCCTAGGGACCTCCATGCTATATATATAGCCTCCATCGTTCTATGGGTTGTGGTCTGATTGTTCTTTATTTTATATCTAGAATCCACTTATGAGGGAGTACATACCATGACTGTCTTTCTGGGTTTGGGTTACCTCACTCAGGATGATTTTTTCTAGTTCCATCCATTTGCCTGCAAACTTCATGCTTTCATTGTTTTTCTCTGCTGAGTAGTACTCCATTGTGTATATGTACCACATTTTTTTTCATCCATTCTTCCATTGATGGGCATATAGATTGTTTCCAGGTTCTGGCTATTACAAATAGTGCTGCTATGAACATAGCTGAGTATGTATCTTTATGGTATGATTGAGTATTTCTTGGGTATATGCCCAAGACTGGGATGGCTGGGTCTTGAGGTAGTTTGATTTCTAATTTTCTGAGAAACCGCCATACTGATTTCCACAGTGGTTGTACAATTTTACATTCCCACCAACAGTGGAGGAGTATTCCCTTTGCTCCACATCCTCTCCAACATTGACTGTCATTGGTGTTTTTGATCATAGCCATTCTGACCGTTGTAAGGTGGTATCTCAGAGTCATTTTGATTTGCATTTCTCTGATGATCAAGGATGTTGAGCATTTCTTTAAATGTCTTTCAGCCATTTGTGACTTTTGTTTTGTGAATTCTCTGTTTAGCTCTTTAGCCCATTTTTTAATTGGACTGTTCAGTGCTTTGATGTCTAGTTTCTTGAGTTCTTTATATACTGTGGAGATCAATCCTCTGTCAGATGTGGGGTTGGTGAAGATCTTTTCACTGTATTTTTGTCTTATTGACAGTGTCTTTTGCCCTGCAAAAGCTTCTCAATTTTGAGAGGTCCCATTTATTAATTGTTGTGCTCAGGGTCAGTGCTGTTGGTGTTTTATTTAGGAAATGGTCTCCAGTGCCAATGCGTTCAAGAGTGCTTCCTACTTTCTTTTCTATTAAGTTTAGTGTAACTGGATTTATGTTCAGGTCTTTGATCCACTTGGATTTGAGTTTTGTGCATGGTGACAGACATGGGTCTATTTGTAATCTTTTACATATTGACATCCAGTTATGCCAGCACCATTTGTTGAAGATACTTTCTTTTTTCCATTGTATAGTTTTGGCTCCTTTGTCAAAAACCAGGTGTTCATATGTGCATGGATTAATGTCAGGGTCTTCAATTCAGTTCCATTGGTCTGTATGTTGGTTTTTATGCCAGTACCAAGCTGTTTTTATTACTATAGCTCTATAGTAGAGTTTGAGGTCAGGGATGGTGATGCCTCCAAAGGTTGCTTCATCATATAGGATTCTTTTAGCTATCCTGGATCTTTTGTTTTTCCATATGAAGTTGAGTATTTTTCTTTCCAAGTCTGTGAAGAATTGTGTTGGGATTTTGATGGGGATTGCATTGAATTTGTAGATTGCTTTTGGTAAGATTGCCATTTTTATTATGTTAATCCTACCTATCCATGAGCATGGGAGATCCTTCCATTTTCTGATATTTTCTTCAATTTCTTTCTTTAGAGATTTAAAGTTCTTATAAAAAAGGTCCTTCACTTGTTTAGTTACTGTTATCCCAAGGTATTTTATATTATTTGTGGCTATTGTAAAGGATGATGTTTCTATGACTTCTTTCTCAGCCCTTTTTATCATTTGTGTATAGGAGGGCTACTGATTTTTTTGAGTTGATCTTGTATCCTGCCACTTTACTGAAGGAGTTTATCAGCTGTAGAAGTTCCCTGGTAGAGTTTTTGGGGTCACTTATGTATACTATGATATCATCTGCAAATAGTGAAAGTTTGACTTCTTCCTTGCCAATTTGTATCCCTTTGATCTCCTTTTGTTGTCTTATTGCTCTAGCTAGAACTTCTAGTACTATATTGAATAAATATGGTGAGAGTGGACAGCCTTGTCTTGTTCCTGAATTTAGTGGTATCACTTTGAGTTTCTCTCCATTTAATTTGATGTTTGCTGTTGGCTTGCTATAAATTGCTTTTCTTATGTTTAGAAATGTTCCTTGTATTCCTGATCTTTCTAAGAGCTTTATCATGAAGGGGTGTTGGATTTTGTCAAAGGCTTTTTCAGCATCTAAGTAGATGATCATGTGGTTTTTTTCTTTCAGTTTGTTTATATGGTGTATTACATTGATTGATGAACCATCCTTGCATCCCTGGGATGAGTCCTACTTGGTCGTGATGGATAATTGTTTTGATGTATTCTTGGATTCGGTTTGCCAATATTTTGTTGAGTATTTTTGCATCAATATTCATGAGGGAGATTGGTCTGTAGTTCTATTTCTTTGTTGCATCTTTGTGTGGTTTGGGTATGAGGGTAATTGTAGCCTCATAAAAAGAGTTTGGTAGTATTCCTTCTGTTTCTATTGTGTGGAACACTTTGAAGAGTGTTGGTATTAGTTCTTCTTTGAAAGTCTGTTAGAATTCTGCACTGAAACCATCTGGTCCTGGGCTTTTTTTGGTTGGGAGACTTTTGATGACTGTTTCTATTTCTTTAGGGATTATTGGTCTATTTAAATGGTTTATCTGGTCTTGATTTAATTTTGGTATGTGGTATTTATTTAGAAAATTGTCCATTTCTTCCTGGTTTTCCATTTTTGTGGAGTACAGGTTTTTGAAGTATGATCTGATGATTCTCTGGATTTCCTCATTGTCTGTTGTTATGTCTCCCTTTTCATTTCTGATTTTGTTAATTTGGGTGCTCTCTCCTTGCCTTTTGGTTAATTTGGCTAGGGGTTTGTCTATCTTGTTGATTTTTTCAAAGAACCAACTCTTTGTTTCATGGATTTTTTGTATTGTTCTCTTGTTTTCTATTTTGTTGATTTCAGCCCTCAATTTGATTATTTCCTGGCGTCTATTTCTCCTTGGTGAGTTTGTTTCTTTTTGTTCTAGAGCTTTCAGTTGTGCTGTTAATTCATTGGTATGGGATTGCTCCATCTTCTTTATGTGTGCATTTAGAGCTATGAATTTTCCTCTTAGCACTGCTTTCATAGTGTCCCATAAGTTTGGGTATGTTGTACTTTATTTTCATTGAATTCTAGGAAATCTTTAATTTCTTTCTTTATTTCCTCCTTGACCTATTGATGTTTCAGGTGGGCATTATTCAGTTTCCATGAGTTTGTGGGTTTTCTATTTTTGTTGTTGTTGAGGTCTAACTTTAAGTCATGGTGGTCTGATAAGATACAGGAGGTTATTCCAATTTTGTTGTATATGTTGAGATTTGTTTTGTGGCCAAGCATGTGGTCAATTTTTGAGAAGGTTCCATGGGGTGCTGAGAAGAAGGCATATTCTTTTGTGTTAGGATGGAATGTTCTGTAGATATCTATTAAGTCCATTTGAGTCATAACATGTGTTAGGTCCTTTATTTCTTTGTTAAGTTTCAGTCTGGTAGATCTGTCTTTTGGTGAGAGTGGTGTGTTAAAATCTCCCACTACTAGTGTGTGGAGTTTGATGTGCATTTTAAACTTTAGTAGTGTTTCTTTTATGAATGTGGGTGCTTTTGTATTTGGAGCATAAATGTTTAGAATTGAGACTTCATCTTGGTGGATTTTTCCCGTGATAAATATGTAATGCCCATCCTGATCTATTTTGATTGATTTTAGTTTGAAGTCTCTTTTATTAGATATTAAGATAGCTACACCAGCTTGTTTCTTAGGTCCATTTGCTTGGAAAGCTTTTTCCCAGCCCTTTACTTGGAGGTAGTGTCTGTCTTTGAAGTTAAGGTGTGTTTCTTGTATGTAGCAGATGGATGGGTCCTGTTTTCTTATCCATTCTTTTAGCCTGTGTCTTTTTATTGGTGAGTTGAGACCATTGATATTGATGGATAATAACAACCAGTGATTGTTAATTCCTGTTATTTTTTGTGGTTGTGTTGTGTTATCCTTCTTTGGTGTATGTTGGTGTGGGATTATCTATTGCTTGATTTTTCATGGATGTGTTTAGCTCCTTTGGGTTGGATTTTCCCTTCTAGTGCTTTCTGAAGGGCTGGGTTTGTGGACAGGTATTGATTAAATCTGGTTTTATCCTAAAATATTTTGTTTACTCCGCCTATGGTGATTGAGAATTTTGCTGGGTATAATAGTCTGGGTTGGCATCTGTGGTCTCTTAGTGTCTGCATAAGATTTGTCCATGATCTTCGAGCTTTCATAGTCTCTATTGAGAAGTCTGGTGTTATTCTGATGGGTTTGCCTTTATATGTTACTTGGTCTTTTTCCTTTGCGGCTCTTAATATTTTTTCTTTGTTCTGTGTGTTTAGTGTTTTGATTATTATGTGGCGAGGGGACTTTTTTTTTGGATCCAGCCTATTTGGTGTTTTGTAAGCTTCTAGTATCTTCATAGGTATTTCTTTCTTTAGGTTAGGAAAGTTTTCTTCTATGATTTTGTTGAATATATTTTCTGTGCCTTTGAGTTGGTATTCTTCTCCTTCTTCAATCCCTATTATTCTTAGGTTTGGTCTTTTCATGGTGTCCCAAATTTCCTGGACGTTTTGTGTTATGACTTTTTTTGTCTTTAGTGTTTTCTTTGACTGATGAATCTATTTTCTCTATTGTGTCTTCAGTGTCAGAGATTCTCTGTTCCATCTCTTGCAATCGGTTGGTTATGCTTGTTTCTGTAGTTCCTGTTCGTCTAGTCAGGATTTCTATTTCCAGCATTCCCTCAGCATGTGTTTTCTTTATTGTCTCAAATTCATTTTTCAGAACTTGGAATGTTTCTTTCATCTGTTTAATTGCTTTTTCTTGGCTTTCTTTGATTTCTTCCCATTTTTTGTTCGTTTTTTTCTTCTATTTCTTTAAGGGAGTTTTTAATTTCCTCTTTAATGGAGTTTTTAATTTCCTCTTTAAGGGAAGTTATTATTTCCTCTTTAATAGAGTTTTTCATTTCCTCTTTAAGGGAAGTTATTATTTCCTCTTTAATGGAGTTTTTAATTTCCTCTTTAAGGGAAGTTATTATTTCCTCTTTAATGGAGTTTATCATTTCCTCTTTAAGAGAAGTGTTTATTTCCTCTTTAAGGGAAGTTTTTAATTTCCTCTTTAAGGGAATGTTTTATTTCTTCTTTAAGGGCTTCATTCATCTTCCTAAAGTCATTTTTAGGGTTGATTTCTTCTGTTTCTTCTGTCTTGGTATGTTCAGGTCTTGCAGGTGTAGAATCACACATTCTGTGTTTCTCCACTCTCTTTTTCAACATGACTACTGCTGTAGTTTGGCTCTGAAACTGGCATCTTCATGGGGAATGGAGCTCCACTTTCTTGTATAGTATTCAAGGATCCACAAACTGACTCCTGGTGCTTTCTGCAAAATGGATCACCGCTTTCACGTGTTCAGAGACTTAATCACACAAAATGCATTCAGTCCAATTGCAAAGATCTATCATCATTAACTATTCCAACACTATCTAAAAGCCCAAAGCCCAAGCTGACAAGATGACTCAGCAGGTGAAGCTACTTGCGACCAAGCCTGTGGACCTGATTTCCATTCCTGGGACCCATTTGATGGAGGGAGAGAAACAACTGTTGTAAGTGGTCCTCTGATGACAATACCCAATATGTTAGACACACACACACACACACACACACACACACACACACACACACAAAGTAAATGTAATAATAATGAATCCAAAGTCCATTCAAACACTGAGACTCTAGGCAGTCCTTACATTGGCAGCTCCTGGTAAAGTCACAGATTTCTACCAGGTGGTGGTAGTGCAAGCCTTTAATCCCAGCACTCAGCACTGAGGCAGAGGCATGCAGGTCTCTGAATTCCAGGCCAACCTGTCTACATAGTGAGTTCCAGGATAGCCAGGGCTACTCAGCAAAACCCTTTCTACAAAAAAGAATACCATATACATGACATTTTTCTAACATATAACCTCACCACAAAATATACATTCCAAATTCTGAAATGGACAAGGAACAAATAGTAAGGAATTATCAGAAAACAGGAACACTGAAATCTACCAGGGCAGATGCATAATCATGTAGACAAAACAACTATACAAATAAATTAAAATTAAAAAAAATAAAACTAAAAATCATTTCTAAAATCAAATGTAAACAAAAATATATCTGGGCCTAGGGTTCAGGCCTGTAATTTCAACGATGTGTGAAGCTGAGGCAGAAAGGTCCACAATTCCAAACCAAGTGGGCAAAGGCAGAGGAAGGCTCACAAAGAGGGGGAGGGGCAAGGAAGCTTCCTTTGCAGTGGTATTGATGACTGCAGACCCAAAAGTGAAAATAAGAAACACAGAAGGCTTCTAAAGCAACCTCTCTCCCATCTCTCTCACCCTAAAAAGAAAACAGACTAGAGAGGATGGCAGAATTTCTAGTGAGACTCTGGGTGCCTTCCTTCCCACCTGATCCCTGTGCCTCTTGGTCTTGTACTATGTGTGCAGCATGATCACATGATCTATTTGTAGGTGGGGCAGAGCTACTTAAAACCATATGTGTTTGTGTGAGGGTTCGGGGGGGGGGGGGGGGTCACCTATAACAACCCAGTTCCATCTCATCCCTTCTCTTTCTTCCTGCACAATCATTTCCCACAGGCCTAAGCATCGACTTCGGTCTCCTTCCCTTGGTAAACTCCTCTCTCTCTCTCTCTCTCTCTCTCTCTCTCTCTCTCTCTCTCTCTCTCTCTCTCTCAATGTTTCTCTGTGTAGCTTTGCCCCTTTCCTGGAACTCACTTTGTAGCCCAGGCAGGCCTCATCTCATTTTTTAATAAAAGGGGGGCCTGCAGGGACCTGGCCTCCATTTTTGGTAACTGTTGCATTGCTTGTGGACCTTGACCTTGATATCCTCCCAAAGCTAATTCCCTGCCTGATTCCACCCGCCTGAATGCTTAAGGGAAGTTCCTTGTCTGTGTATCCGGAATAATGGGTGTTAACAGCTTAGATGCAAGATTGTAAAACATCAGTAGCGGACTTCTGCCCTCTGGGGCCCTCCCATTGTGCTATAAACCTGTATTTAACCTCCTACCCCCTTTAAGAAATGATATTCCACATTTAAAATTAAAATATGTATATATATATATATATATATATATATATATATATATATATGTAAAATTGAACGAATACTGTGAATGAAATCTATGAATACGATAAATGGGATTAGTAGCACGAGTGTAAGTAATGAATATTGCGAGTGATGAGTGTAATTTAAAAAATGAAAAAAAAGGATTGGCAGAGCACGGCCTGGGGTTGTGACACAAGCCTTTAATCCCAGTACTCAGGAGCCAGAGCCAGGTGGATCTCTGTGAGTTCGAGTCCAGCCTGGTCTACAAAGTGAGATCCAGAACACCCATTCCATCTTGATCATCTTCTACTCCTTTATTAGGAGGTATAGCAGCCGTAAAAGAACAGGTGCGTTGCTGTGATTATTCCATCTACTTATAAGCTCTTAGGGAAAGCTGACTAGAGTCAAGGTCTGCGCCCTCAATAAGATCTTTATATTATTATAAGGGGGGATTTGTGGGGGCCCACCAAGGCTCCCCTGGTAAAACCTTACTCAAGGACAGAGAATCTGAGCTTGTTTTACCCAGCAGGGCTGTAGAATGAGATGATTTGCCCACAGGCAGGGTGACCAGGTATTTTGAAGGGTCTCCACTTGGCTGTACATTGTGCTTTGATCTTGAAAGTGGTACGATTTTGCCTCTCCCCTTTGTACAGTATAAAAAGCCCATTATAATAAATCTTGAGGAGACACGGTATTCACCCTGGGCCCACCCACAGCTATTCTGTATCTCTGTCTTTCTCTGCATCCATGCCTACATTTCTATCTATTATTTCCTCATTGCGCTCACCTCTCCCAAGAAGCCTTCAACAGTGTGGAGCTATCCTCCCTCATTGGTGCAGCCAATGATGTCTTCAGGTGCCATGGATTTGCTGGTAGTTGTGAGCTGCCTCAATGCAGTGCTGGGAACTGAATTCATTCTTCAGGATTTACATCAAGTGTTCCTAAACGCTGAGGCATATCTCCACCTCCTGTTTCTTTTATGCAGTGTGTGTGTGTGTGTGTGTGTGTGTGTGTGTGTGTGTGTGTTGTGTTTTGCCTGCATGTATGCATGTGCCACATGTGTGCCTGAAGCACATGGAGGCCAGAATAAGGTTTTGGAACTCCTGGGGGGAGTTATAGATGTTTGTGACTGCCATGTAGCTAATGGAATTTGAACCCAAGTCCTTGGAAGAACAGACAATGCTACGAGTTCTTCTACCATCTCCAGCCTTTGTTTTGCCTGACTCCCACCTCGAAGGGATCTAATGTTCTTTTCTGTTCTCAATTGTAATTAGGGTTTATTTTCATGCTGGTTGTGGTCACACACACACACACACACACACACACACACACACACACACACCTTTGATCTCAGTACCAGAGAGGGAGGAGGATCTGTGACTTGGAGGTTAACCTGGTCTACACATCCAGTAAAAAAAAAAGCAACATAATAGGATACTACACAGTAAACTCAACCTCAAAATTATTTTCAATTTCCTGTGTGTGGGTTTTGCCTGTCTCACTGTACATAATTTACATGCAGTGCTCAAGGAGACCACAAGAGGGTGACAGATACTTTGGAACCATTGCCATAGAGGGTTGAGAGCCACCATTTTTTTTAAGGTGCTGGGACCTTAAGCCATCTCTGTGGCCCCTGTACTTAGAATTCCTAAAGGAAACTTAAGACTCTAATATACAACAGTGAGGAAAGCTTTAAGGAACAGACATATTTATCTTCAGGGAGACCTCAAGCAGAGAGGAGAGTGAAACCTTGAGATCTAGAGATCCAACAACTGACAATGTAAAAAGAGGTTTTATGCACCACCACACTCTGCAGCAAAAAATATCTTCTTAAGATTGGCAGAGCACAGCCTGTGGTGGTGGTAGTGGTGGTGGCGGTGGTGATTGTGGTGCTGGTGGTGACACAAGTTTTAATCCCAGTACTCGGGAGCCAGAGCCAGGTGGATCTCTGTGAGTTTGAGGGCAGCCTGGTCTACAAATTGAGGTCCAGAAGAGGCAGCAAAACTACACGAGGAAACCCTGTCTTGAAAAAATAAAAACAAACAAACAAAGAAAGGAAGATTGTCAGAGCAGGCAAGCAGACATCTGAGAAGGAATACACATGTTGCTGCTTTGAGCTTGGGGATTAAAATTCAAACCCTTGTATGGAGGGATAGAATGGCAGTGATCTCCAAAGCTCAACCTCACTTTATAGGCCAGGCAGGCCTCAAACTCAGAGGCCTCCTGCAGTGCTGGGATTAAAGGCTTGTGTCACCACCACCACCACCACCACCACCACCACCACCACCAGGCTAATAAACTCTTACTGAGGACAGCAAGCAGTCTAAGATGGTGGCCCTTTCCTACAGATGGAGCTTGTAAGGTCAAGTCTAAAATGATGGACCTTTCCCTAGGTTGGAGCCTGTAAAGTTAAGTCTAGACCTTCCCAGTAAGAGGGCACCTTCTGGGAACCCAACTTTTGAACACTCTGGAACCCCATTGAAACAGTTACCTGGGCCTTTTTGTGTCTGTAGGGAAAGGAGCCTCAGTGGCTTCTGGAAGTGGCCAGAGTTTCCCGGTGAAACTGTGGCATTTCTTCCCCGAGGTTCCCCTGGATTGTTCCCCATCCTTCCTCCTTGATCATCCTCTGGTGAAGTCACAGCCCCTAGAGACCTGGGGAGCGTGGCCCAGGTGTTAGAAGGGAGGCATTGTGTGGAGCAGCTTCAGCTTTGGCAGCACTGACTGCAGAGAGAGGCGGCCTAGGTGCCATGTCAGAGCAGACTCTGGCTGAGGCCAGGTCTCTGGGGACAAGGGAGGACACATGTCAGGATTATCAGTCCTTGTTCGAAGACCTGACCTTCAATGGCGAACCACATATCAATATGCTGACCATAGTAACCTAGGAGGACCTGCCCTTTGCCATGAAGATCCTCTCTCATTGAGGCCCCAAAAGCCAAGGTTCCTCCTGAGAGAAACTTCCTCTTATGTACCTTATGGGTTCTATTGTGGAAAACATTGAAAGAGAGTATCTGACTGCCTTTACTAACAATCTAGTTGCAACATTGATTTGTGTGTTTGAAAAGGTGGATGAAAATGCTAGAAAAATTTTATTAAATTACGTTCCACATGGGATGAAATATTCCCTTTGAAGAAACTGTGTCTTGGATGTCAGAGTGATTTCATTAGATCCTTCTTAGCCTATTAAACCTCTACCCCCTAATGGGAAGACATGTAGCAGCCACGTAAAGCCCACATTTTTAAATAAACCACCTGAGGAGCCTTCAGCACCTGGCACAGTGGTCAGCTGCCCCAGTATCTCCACTCCTCTGATTGTACCTGACATACAAAAGAATCTTACTGAAGAACAACTAATAAGACGACAGTTGTGGTGATGTTTTATTGGTGATGAAATGTGATATTTTATGTGTATGTTGATTAATAAAGTTTGCCTGGAGATCAGAGGTCACAAAGAAAGCCATAAACAGAAGTCAGGTGGTGGTAGCACATGCCCTTAATCCCTTAATCCGATCATGAGACAGAGTGGTCTCTGTGACACACCCTGTATTTCTAGTAGCAACCATAGAGATCTGGAGGTCTGTATAGATAGGCAGTGAGGAGGAAGAGACACAGTATTCACCCTGGGCCCACCCACAGCTATTCTGTATCTCTGTCTTTCTCTGCATCCATGCCTACATTTCTATCTATTATTTCCTCATTGCGCTCACCTCTCCCAAGAAGCCTTCAACAGTGTGGAGCTATCCTCCCTCATTGGTGCAGCCAATGATGTCTTCAGGTGCCATGGATTTGCTGGTAGTTGTGAGCTGCCTCAATGCAGTGCTGGGAACTGAATTCATTCTTCAGGATTTACATCAAGTGTTCCTAAACGCTGAGGCATATCTCCACCTCCTGTTACTTTTATGCAGTGTGTGTGTGTTTGTGTGTGTGTGTGTGTGTGTGTGTGTGTGTGTGTGTCTTGTGTTTTGCCTGCATGTATGCATGTGCCACACGTGTGCCTGAAGCACATGGAGGCCAGAATAAGGCTTTGGAACTCCTGGGAGGGGGTTATAGATGTTTGTGACTGCCATGTAGATAATGGAATTTGAACCCAAGTCCTTGGAAGAACAGACAATGCTACGAGTTCTTCTACCATCTCCAGCCTTTGTTTTGCCTGACTCCTCACACCTGGAAGGGATCTAATGTTCTCTTCTGTTCTCAATTGTTATTACCGTTTATTTTCATGCTGGCTGTGGTCTCACACACACACACACACACACACACACACACACACACACACACACACACCTTTGATCTCAGTACCAGAGAGGGAGGAGGATCTGTGACTTGGAGGTTAACCTGGTCTACACAGCCAGTAAAAAAAAGCAACATAATAGGATACTACACAGTAAACTCAACCTCCAAATTATTTTCAATTTCCTGTGTGTTTGTTTTGCCTGTCACTCTGTACATCATTTACATGCAGTGCTCAAGGAGACCACAAAAGGGTGACAGATACCTTGGATCCATTGCCATAGAGGATTGAGAGCCACCATTTTTTTAAGGTGCTGGGACCTTAAGCCATCTCTCTGGCCCCTGTACTTAGAATTCCTAAGGGAAACTAGAGACTCTAATATAGAACAGTAAGGAAAACTTTAAGGAACAGACATATTTATCTTCAGGGAGACCTCAAGCAGAGAGCAGAGTGAAACCTTGAGATCTAGAGATCCAACAACTGACAATGTCAAAACAGGTTTTATGCACCACCACATTCTGCAGCAAAAAATATCTTCTTAAGATTGGCAGAGCACGGCTTGTCCTGGTTGTGGTGGTGGTGCTGGTGCTGGTGCTGGTGCTGGTGGTGGTGACACAAGCTTTTAATCCCAGTACTCGGGAGCCAGAGCCAGGTGGATCTCTGTGAGTTTGAGGGCAGCCTGGTCTACAAATTGAGGTCCAGAAGAGGCAGCAAAACTACACAAGGAAACCCTGTCTTGAAAAAATAAAAACAAACAAACAAAGAAAGGAAGATTGTCAGAGCAGGCAAGCAGACATCTGAGAAGGAACACATATGTTGCTGCTTTGAGCTTGGGGATTAAAATTCAAACCCTTGTATGGAGGGATAGAATGGCAGTGATCTCCAAAGCTCAACCTCACTTTGTAGGCCAGGCAGGCCTCAAACTCAGAGGCCTCCTGGAGTGGTGGGATTAAAGGCTTGTGTCACCACCACCAGGCTAATCAACTCTTACTGAGGACAGCAGGCAGTCTAAGATGGTGGCCCTTTCCTTCAGATGGAGCCTGTAAAGTCAAGTCTAAAATGATGGACCTTTCCCTAGGTTGGAGCCGGTAAAGTTAAGTCTAGATCTTCTCAGTAAGAGGGCAACTTCTGGGAACCCAACTTTTGAACACTCTGGCACCCCATTGAAAAAGTTACCTGGGCCTTTTTGTGTCTGTAGGGAAAGGAGCCTCAGTGGCTTCTGGAAGCGGCCAGAGTTTCCCGGTGAAACTCTGGCGTTTCTTCCGTGAGGTTCCCCTGGATTTTTCCCCATCCTTCCTCCTTGATCATCCTCTGGTGAAGTCACAGCCCCTAGAGACCTGGGGAGCATGGCCCAGGTGTTAGAAGGGAGGCATGGTGTGGAGCAGCTTCAGCTTTGGCAGCACTGACTGCAGAGAGAGGCGGCCTAGGTGCCATGTCAGAGCAGACTCTGGCTGAGGCCAGGTCTCTGGGGACAAGGGAGGACACATGTCGGGATTATCAGTCCTTGTTGGAAGACCTGACCTTCAATGGCGAACCACACATCAATATGCTGACCATAGTAACCTAGGAGAACCTGCCCTTCGCCAGGAAGATCCTCTCTCATTGAGGCCCCAAAAGCCAAGGTTCCTCCTGAGAGAAGCTTCCTCTTATGTACCTTATGGATTCTATCGTGGAAAACATTGAAAGAGAGTATCTGGCTGCCTTTACTAACAATCTAGTTGCAACATTGATTTGTGTGTTTGAAAAGGTGGATGAAAATGCTAGAAAAAGTTTATTAAATTACGTTCCACATGGGATGAAATATTCCCTTTGAAGAAACTGTGTCTTGGATGTCAGAGTGAATTCATTAGATCCTTCTTAGCCTATTAAACCTCTACCCCCTAATGGGAAGACATGTAGCAGCCACGTAAAGCCCACATTTTTAAATAAACAACCTGAGGAGCCTTCAGCACCTGGCACAGTGGTCAGCTGCCCCAGTATCTCCACTCCTCTGATTGTACCTGACATACAAAAGAATCTTCCTGAAAAACAACTCATAAGACAACAGTTGTGGTGATGTTTTATTGGTGCTGAAATGTGATATTGTATGTGTATGTTGATCAATAAAGTTTGCCTGGAGATCAGAGGTCACAAAGAAAGCCATAAACAGCAGTCAGGTGTTGGTAGCACACACCCTTGATCCCTTAATCCGATCATGGGACAGGAGTGGTCTCTGTGACACACCCTGTATTTCTAGTAGCAACCATAGAGACCTGGAGGTCTGTATAGATAGGCAGTGAAGAGGAAGTGATGTGGCTGGGCTTAGAGCCAATGAGAAGGCAGAACAGAAAGCCTACAAAACAGAGGTTAGACAGGAAGAAGCTCTCTCTGTGAAAGCTACAGCGGGCTGGTCAGGTAAGGCCCCTGGTGGCTTTTTGTTATTTCTCTCATCTCTTCGGCTATTACCCCTGTATTTGGCTCTGTGTTTCTTATTTAATAAGACTCTTTAGAAATTCGTCTACAAACAATTACTTGCAGAACAAAAGCAGTTGTCAAAACTTTAGCAAAAAATGCTGGAGCTTGAGTTAGAAGAAGCTAAGGCACAACTGGAAGTATCTCTTAGCATTCAGCAGGAGACAGCCAACTTGGGTGCTGGATCAGCACCATCTAAATTACGCGGTGTTCCACAGATTCCCACCATGGCCTTTAACACTCCCCATCAGGTTCCTGTAAAACCTGACAAAAGCCGTCCAGGTCCATCCTTACAAATTCGAGAACTGAAAGGAACTACCCAGGATCCCCGTCTTAACAGGAGGAGCCAACATTTTTCCCATGGCAAAGAGCAGAGTCATAGGAAGGAATCTGTAATGAACACATTCAACAAGGCTGATGTTAAAACAGGTCAAACTGTCCCCTCTGAAAAAATCAATTCGGCCAAGCAAGAAACAAGTGATTCAAGTGAAAGAATAACCAAGCAAGAACTTGAGCTGTTAGATTCTAAATCTGAATCTAAATCACCTTTGAAAAACAAATTATCCCACCCCAAAGTCTTGAAAAGTCAAGAATCAGAATGGATGAGGTTGTGCGATATGAACAAGAGAGATCCAATTATAAAAATGTATCTTCAGGATAGAGCTGAGGGAAAAGATGAAGATGTCAAAGAAAAGAGAAGAAGTGCAGAGAAAAAGGATAAAGATGAGCACATGAAATCATCTGAACACAGGCTGATTGGAGGTGGAAGTCAAATCATAAATGGCATTGTGCAAACACAGGACATGGTTCCAGAAGAATTGGAAAACCAGGGGACAAAACCAGGGAGATCAAACACTCGAAAGAGATCAAGATCGACGTCACCTAAGTCTTGGTCACCAACTATACGTTCCCCAAAGGGAAGAGATAAATGGTCACCCAAAGAAAGGCAGAAAAGTATGTTTCCAACTTTGGCCCCCACAGCTGGAAAGATGCATCAGTCAGGACTTACACAGTCACATAGGGAAGAGAGAAATGTTAAGAAAAGTGCTAAGCAGGATGTTCGAGATCCCAGACTGCTGAAAAAGATGCATGAAGGTCGGCCTCAGAAACTGCAAGTAAACATTCTATGAGGTCAGATGCTTAGCCAAAAGAGAATATAGAGAATTGGCAAAGCTCTAAGTCTGCAGAAAGATGGAAATCTGGTTGGCAAGAAAGTCAAAGCTTCCAACAGTGTGATGACCAGAGTAAAGCACCTCGTCTAAGGCATAAGGAGAGCTGGTCAAGCACAAAAGGAATCTTGTCACCTGGAAGCCCAAAGCAGCCCCATGGAGCAAGGGTAGATGCCAATCTTGGGATTCCTAAAGACTTAACTCTTGCAAGCCAAAGAGAATTCCTTCAAAAGACGAGTGAACGTTTAGCTTCCGGTGAAATTACACAGGATGAGTTCCTTGGTGTTGTGCATCAATTTCGACAGCTTTTTGAGGATCAAGATGGTGGAGGAGAGGAGCAGACATCTCCCTTCAATGATGGATTTCCACTTAAGCGACCTAGATATGAAGATTCAGGTAAAGCGTTTGTAGATGGCTCAGCATCAAGATTTGTTGGCCTCCAAACAAATGAGCAGCTTCCAGCTTTAGCTGCAGACTGACCATTATTTGATGGGCCTGGTAAGCCATCTGTGAAGAGAGATGGCCCAGCCAAGATAATTTGTGAAGGACCTAATAAATTAAGCCCTAGAATGAATGGACCTCCTAGAGCAGGTTCTTTTCGGTTTGATGGGTCACCAGGACCAATGGGAGGAGGAGGCATTATGCCATTCCAAGGACCAAAAGGTCAGTTTGGAGGTGGGGGCCCTTTGAGATTTCAAGTTCCTCCAGGACCAGTAGGAACACCTCTGTGGTGTGGAGGGACAATTGGTCAAGGAGGACGAGGAGGACACGGTCGAGGAGGACTCGGTTGACCAGGACGAGGACGAGGACGAGGAGGCAGTATTCGATTTGAAGGTTCAACTCGTGTGACTTTTCAGGGATCTACAGGTGTTAGGAGATTTGAAGGACCAGGGAGTAAGCCTGGGGGTGGTCTGAGGTCTGAGTGCCCTCATGGACAGAGCGTGGGTAGTCTCAGATTTGAGGGGGATCATGGTCCATCAGGGGCAGCAATTAGGTTTGATGGGCCTCATGGTGAGCCAGGTGGTGCTATCAGATTTGAGGGCCCTTTGCTACAGCAAGCTGCTGGAATGAGGTTTCAGGGTCCCCAGGGTCAGTCCGTAGCTGGTCTGAGATTGGAAGGATATAATCAACTAGGTGGGAACCTTATTTCTGAGGGACCACATGGCCAACCAGGTGTTGGGATCAGGTTTGAAGGACCTTTAGTACAAAAGGGAGGTGGAATGAGGTTTGAGGGTCCTGAACCAGGAGGTGGCCTGAGAATTGCATCACCTCTGGGTCAAGGTGGTCCCCGATTTGAAGGTTGTCACTCTCTAAGGTTTGATGGACAGCCAGGTCAGCCATCACTTTTGCCAAGATTGGATGGAACACAAGGCCAGCCAGGTCCTAGATTGGAAAGAACTCTTCAGCCAGGTCCACAGAGATTTGCTGGGCCACCTGGACAGCAGGTTCAACCGAGATTTGGTAGTGTACCTCCAAGATTTCATGGGCCACAACAGGAGCAAGCATCAAGATCTGATATTCCTCTCAGTCTGCAAGGTCTCCAATATGACATCCATCCTTCACAAAGGCTTGAATCTTTCAATCAGTCTGGCCCATATAATGACCCACCTGGCAATGCTTTGAATGTTCCGTCTGAAGGACTACAATTCCAAAGGCATGAACAGATATTTGATACACCTCAAGGACCAAACTGTAATGGACCTCATGGCCCTGGAAACCAGAATTTCCCAAATGCCCTTACCAGAGCTTCAGGACAATCTTTTGATGTAAAGAATCTTCAGAGTTCTCCGTTGGGAAACTTGGGCAATTTACCTAGTCCGATGTCAGGAGGAGATATTCAGCGATCTCAAAAGGTTGTGACTGGTGTTGCTCAGCCAGTAGCATTTGGCCAAGGACAACAGTTTTTACCAGTTCATCCACAGAATGCTGGAGCTTTAATTCAAAATCCTTCAGGAGGTCTTCCTGAAGCATATCCTGATCATCATCTCAGTGAGGTGGATGTAAATGAATTGTTTTCAAAACTGGTAAAAGCAGGAATTCTCAAATTGTCACAGCCTGATTCAACTGCAACCCAGGAAAAGGAGGCTGATGCTCAGCCTCCCCCTGAAGAGGGGAAGGATCAGAATGAAGATCAAGATGTTCCAGATCTCACTCATTTTACAACTGAAGAATTGAAACAACGTTATGACAGTGTCATAAACCGGCTGTACACTGGGATTCAGTGTTCTTCTTGTGGAATGAGGTTTCCCACATCCCAGAGAGATGTTTATGCAGATCACTTGGACTGGCATTATCGGCAAAATAGAAGTGAGAAAGATGTTAGCAGAAAGGTCACTCATAGACGTTGGTACTGCAGTTTAACAGCCTGGATAGAATTTGAAGAAATAGCTGATCTGGAAGAAGGTGCAGAACGCCGGTGTTTCGAAAAGGTTCATCAAGAGGTTGTCCTCAAATCTCAGGAGGCTGCTAAAGAAAAGGAGTTCCACAGTGTCCCTGCTGGACCAGCTGGAGCACTTGAGAGTTGTGAAGTCTGTCAAGAACAATTTGAACAGTACTGGGATGGAGAGGAGGAAGAATGGCACTTAAAAAATGCTATTGGAGTAGACGGAAAGATTTACCATCCATCGTGTTATGCAGGTGACCAAAACACATCTTCTTTTGCTTGTACACCATCTGCCATCAAGATGCCAGTTGAAAACCCTTGGAACATTATGTTGAACACTGTCAAAAACGATTTGCAAGAACCCTGTGAAAGTCCCCAAGTTAAGGAAGAGCAAACAGATGCCCCACCAGCCTGTGCAGAAGAAAGTGTAGCAACCCCCACTGACATAAAAACAGAAGAGGACACAGTTGAGTCAGTTTAGATAAAATGAGAAAGTTATGGTTTTGGTTTTGTAACAAAAGCTACTGTTGGACCTAGAAAGTGAAGCTTTTTTTATGTATTTAGAGACATCTCTATAAATTGACGAGCTGAGGCAGGGCCTCAGCTGTCATTTGGTTTATAAATAGGTTTTAGTATTTGCATTTCCTACTTCCTGCATGGTTTCAGGTGCTTGTTGTGGGAAAGTTCTCTAGATGAGTGCAAATTTAACCAAATGAAATTGTATGTGTAAAAATGTGCGATTTTCACTTGTGAACTGTAAATTTCAATAAAAATATTTTGCTCTACTAAAACAGTTGAGTTCATGTCCTCATCCTTGTGCGACTCCAACATTCCTCCATCCCACCCCTCTGAAGAAGCTGTGACACTACATTCTCACATAAGTGTTTGGTTCAAGACTCATCTGTGTTGTGAGCTCACACACATCACACTGCAGACGCTGAGGCAGTGTTCATCCTGAGCACAGGCCACTGTCCCTGTCCAGACCAGGCTCTTGGGTCCACCAAGGCCTCTGGTGGCCAGACACCTCCAGGATTGGCATGACATTTCTGCCCTGACTGCCTCAGCACTGTGTTGTCCCTGAACAGTGGGGACTGTGTGGGGATACTTCCTGATAGACACAGCCATGCTTCTGCCCCTTGGCCTGGACTAGGTCTGCTGACACCGATGTTGCTTCTGGTATCGGGAGGGTAGAATCTGGGGCACATCTACTATGTACAGAACAGCCCACAACAGCAGATTCTCCTCTGCAAATGACCATGGCCAAGGCCAAGAAGCCTTGACCTGGACAAAATGGGATCAAATAACCATCAGATTTCCCTTGGTTTCTGGGGAGTTCACTGCATGATCGAAAGCATATTTTAAATTATTTAATAAAAAAACCAGTAACAGGAGAGAATATATTTTGTTGATCATGGAACCTAGGATGCAGAAAGCAGCATCCAGAACTGAGTATCCACTGTGGACTTAGCAGTCCCAGAATAAGCAGCAGCTTCATAAGCTCCCACTAGGAGCATCAACAGCTGGAGTATCAGCTGACCCAGCATCAGCACTGGTGAGACATGCAAGCCATCATTACATCACAGGTAGCAGATACCCCAGAGATGCAGCTTGAGCAGCAAGGGTCTGTCCATCTCTGCTGTGAAGAAGCCACAGTGGGGAGGGCACAGTCAGTCAGAGTGTTTGTGGGAGCTAGACTGACATTTGCAACCTTGAGGAGCCACATAGAGATGCCATGGGAGAGCTGAAAGGCAGGCAGTGGTGCTGGCTTTGAGATTTCAGCCAGAGGCTTGAACCCCAGCACCAGAATAGGTCTGTCAGCAGGCAGCGGAGGGTGATCCTGCAGGGCACCAAGATGCCAGGGTATGCACCCTAGGTGGACCAGGAAGCAGGTACCTTCCATTCTGAGTGTGTATGCATTCAGGGAACACCAAGCTCCTTGTGGAGATGAGGCAGCATCCCCAAGGATGGAAGCCATGGTGGAAGCAGTGCTGTAGATCCAAGGGAGACTGCTGCTGGAGGGCCCAGGTATGGAGAGGGCAGCAAAGCTTTTGTGCACAGGGTCTGATGCCCTAGCAGCAGACCTTGAACTGCTTAGTGAGGCAGAGCCTTACTCCACCATGAATGTCAAGCTACCATAATGCAGTCCACAGAGGATGCAAGGCAGGACCATCATGCTGAATGGAAGGCTCATAGGGACAGTGAGGCACCTTGAGCCCATGCAGCATGGGAGATTGAAGGCCCTCAGGCCCCAGGGCTGGGATTGTAAACCTGAATGGGTCGGAGTCAGCAGCCAAAGCCACGTAGCCTCTGTTTGCTGGCGGTGAACAAATAAATGGCTTCCTTAAGACACAGCTTCCTGGTTCATACTAGCTGCAGAGAGAGCTCTTTGGAAGAGGTCTGCAGCTACTCAGCTATGGTGACACAATCTTTGTCCCAGGACAAAGTTCTTAGGGCCAGGCTAGCAGGCCATGAAGTGCCTCTGAAGCTCAGAGCAAAAGTTTTAGAGACTCTTGTGTGAACTGGGTTGTTGCATTCAAGGGATCTGCAACAAATTTTTGGTTGTGGGTCTCTTTATATTTAGAATATTTTGCTTCAAATTCATTATGACTTGGAGAGCTCTACAGAGATTTCAGGGCATATGAGGAGCCAGGCCCAGATCTTGAGATTTCAGTGGATATTTAAGGCCAGTATCAGAACTGACTGTTTGAACTGTTCAGACTTAAGAAATGGGATGGACAAGAGTGATTCATTGCAATGGGACGATTTTGATTTCAGACACACACGTGCACACACACACACACACACACACACACACACACACACACACACAAACACACAATTAAATGTGATGAATTACAAACTGTTTTGTGTAGAAATGTAACTGTTTGTGTAAAAATGAAACTGTTTTTGTAGGAATAGAGAAGTTTGTTTTTTTCTGCCCAGGCTCAAGATGAAGCTTCAAAAAATATAAAGTAAGTGGGATTTGTTATATTCTTCAGTCTATTTAATTGAATAAAATGTACTGATGAGTAGAAGTTGGAGGAATATTTGCTCCTGGATTAGAGCAGCTCAAATGCAAAACACTTTCTTGTGCTTTGTATGGATAATGTTAGCCTGTATTAATGTACCCTATGTTTTGTTAGCAAGAAATGCAAAAAGTTAAGTCAGATGTTTGGTATATTTTATAAAGTATAAATAGCTCTATTAAGAGTCTACTTTTGGATGTAAGATTGTGAGAATTTTAATTTTGTATACTAATATTCATAACAGAATTATGATGTTACCCTGTTAATGTGAATGGTGATCCGAAGGAGTCCTTAGATTTGATGTGGTTTCATCAGGGGTTTATTGATTTTAAAAAGTGCTTGATGTAGCTAAAACTGTTCTAGACTTCCTGGTCCAATATCTATATACAGCCATTCTATCTTGATCATCTTCTACTCCTTTATTAGGAGGTATAGCAGCCATAAAAGAACAGGTGAGTTGCTGTGATTATTCCATCTACTTATAAGCTCTTAGGGAAAGCTGACTAGAGTCAAGGTCTGCGCCCTCAATAAGCTCTTTATATTATTATAAGGGGGAATTTGTGGGGCCCCACCAAGGCTCCCCTGGTAAGACCGTACTCAAGGTCAGAGAATCTGAGCTTGCTTTACCCAGCAGGGCTATAGAATGAGATGATTTGCCCACAGGCAAAGTGACCAGGTATTTTGAAGGGTCTCCACTTGGCTGTACATTGTGCTTTGATCTTGAAAGTGGTACGATTTTTCCTCTCCCCTTTGTACAGTATAAAAAGCCCATTATAATAAATCTTGAGGAGACACCGTATTCACCCTGGGCCCACCCACAGCTATTCTGTATCTCTGTCTTTCTCTGCATCCCTGCCTACATTTCTATCTATTATTTCCTCATTGCGCTCACCTCTCCCAAGAAGCCTTCAACAGTGTGGAGCTATCCTCCCTCATTGGTGGAGCCAATGATGTCTTCAGGTGCCATGGATTTGCTGGTAGTTGTGAGCTGCCTCAATGCAGTGCTGGGAACTGAATTCATTCTTCAGGATTTACATCAAGTGTTCCTAAATGCTGAGGCATATCTCCACCTCCTCTTTCTTTTATGCAGTGTGTGTGTGTGTGTGTGTGTGTGTGTGTGTGTGTGTGTGTGTGTGTTGTGTTTTGCCTGCATGTATGCATGTGCCCCACGTGTGCCTGAAGCACATGGAGGCCAGAATAAGGTTTTGGAACTCCTGGGAGGGGGTTATAGATGTTTGTGACTGCCATGTAGATAATGGAATTTGAACCCAAGTCCTTGGAAGAACAGACAATGCTACGAGTTCTTCTACCATCTCCAGCCTTTGTTTTGCCTGACTCCTCACACCTGGAAGGGATCTAATGTTCTCTTCTGTTCTCAATTGTTATTACCGTTTATTTTCATGCTGGCTGTGGTCACACACACACACACACACACACACACACACACACACACACACACCTTTGATCTCAGTACCAGAGAGGGAGGAGGATCTGTGACTTGGAGGTTAACCTGGTCTACACAGCCAGTAAAAAAAAGCAACATAATAGGATACTACCCAGTAAACTCAACCTCCAAATTATTTTCAATTTCCTGTGTGTTTGTTTTGCCTGTCACTCTGTACATCATTTACATGCAGTGCTCAAGGAGACCACAAGAGGGTGACAGATACCTTGGAACCATTGCCATAGAGGGTTGAGAGCCACCATTTTTTTAAGGTGCTGGGACCTTAAGCCATCTCTCTGGCCCCTGTACTTAGAATTCCTAAGGGAAACTAGAGACTCTAATATAGAACAGTGAGGAAAGCTTTAAGGAACAGACATATTTATCTTCAGGGAGACCTCAAGCAGAGAGCAGAGTGAAACCTTGAGATCTAGAGATCCAACAACTGACAGTGTCAAAACAGGTTTTATGCACCACCACACTCTGCAGCAAAAAATATCTTCTTAAGATTGGCAGAGCATGGCTTGTCCTGGTGGTGGTGGTGGTGGTGGTGGTGGTGGTGGTGGTGGTGGTGGTGGTGCTGGTGCTGGTGCTGGTGCTTGTGCTGGTGCTGGTGGTGGTAACACAAGCTTTTAATCCCAGTACTCGGGAGCCAGAACCAGGTGGATCTATGTGAGTTTGAGGGCAGCCTGGTCTACAAATTGAGGTCCAGAAGAGGCAGCAAAACTACACAAGGAAACCCTGTCTTGAAAAAATAAAAACAAACAAACAAAGAAAGGAAGATTGTCAGAGCAGGCAAGCAGACATCTGAGAAGGAACACACATGTTGCTGCTTTGAGCTTGGGGATTAAAATTCAAACCCTTGTATGGAGGGATAGAATGGCAGTGATCTCCAAAGCTCAACCTCACTTTGTAGGCCAGGCAGGCCTCAAACTCAGAGGCCTCCTGCAGTGCTGGGATTAAAGGCTTGTGTCACCACCACCAGGCTAATCAACTCTTACTGAGGACAGCAGGCAGTCTAAGATGGTGGCCCTTCCCTTCAGATGGAGCCTGTAAGGTCATGTCTAAAATGATGGACCTTTCCCTAGGTTGGAGCCGGTAAAGTTAAGTCTAGACCTTCCCAGTAAGAGGGCACCTTCTGGGAACCCAACTTTTGAACACTCTGGAACCCCATTGAAACAGTTACCTGGGCCTTTTTGTGTCTGTAGGGAAAGGAGCCTCAGTGGCTTCTGGAAGCGGCCAGAGTTTCCTGGTGAAACTCTGTCGTTTCTTCCGTGAGGTTCCCCTGGTTTGTTCCCCATCCTTCCTCCTTGATCATCCTCTGGTGAAGTCACAGCCCCTAGAGACCTGGGGAGCATGGCCCAGGTGTTAGAAGGGAGGCATGGTGTGGAGCAGCTTCAGCTTTGGCAGCACTGACTGCAGAGAGAGGCGGCCTAGGTGCCATGTCAGAGCAGACTCTGGCTGAGGCCAGGTCTCTGGGGACAAGGGAGGACACATGTCGGGATTATCAGTCCTTGTTGGAAGACCTGACCTTCAATGGCGAACCACACATCAATATGCTGACCATAGTAACCTAGGAGAACCTGCCCTTCGCCAGGAAGATCCTCTCTCATTGAGGCCCCAAAAGCCAAGGTTCCTCCTGAGAGAAGCTTCCTCTTATGTACCTTATGGATTCTATCGTGGAAAACATTGAAAGAGAGTATCTGGCTGCCTTTACTAACAATCTAGTTGCAACATTGATTTGTGTGTTTGAAAAGGTGGATGAAAATGCTAGAAAAAGTTTATTAAATTACGTTCCACATGGGATGAAATATTCCCTTTGAAGAAACTGTGTCTTGGATGTCAGAGTGAATTCATTAGATCCTTCTTAGCCTATTAAACCTCTACCCCCTAATGGGAAGACATGTAGCAGCCACGTAAAGCCCACATTTTTAAATAAACAACCTGAGGAGACTTCAGCACCTGGCACAGTGGTCAGCTGCCCCAGTATCTCCACTCCTCTGATTGTACCTGACATACAAAAGAATCTTCCTGAAAAACAACTCATAAGACAACAGTTGTGGTGATGTTTTATTGGTGCTGAAATGTGATATTGTATGTGTATGTTGATCAATAAAGTTTGCCTGGAGATCAGAGGTCACAAAGAAAGCCATAAACAGCAGTCAGGTGTTGGTAGCACACACCCTTAATCCCTTAATCTGATCATGGGACAGGAGTGGTCTCTGTGACACACCCTGTATTTCTAGTAGCAACCATAGAGACCTGGAGGTCTGTATAGATAGGCAGTGAAGAGGAAGTGATGTGGCTGGGCTTAGAGCCAATGAGAAGGCAGAACAGGAAGCCTATAAAAGCAGAGGTTAGACAGGAAGAAGCTCTCTCTGTGAAAGCTACAGCGGGCTGGTCAGGTAAGGCCCCTGGTGGCTTTTTGTTATTTCTTTCATCTCTTCGGCTATTACCCCTGTATTTGGCTCTGTGTTTCTTATTTAATAAGACTCTTTAGAAATTCGTCTACAAACAATTACTTGCAGAACAAAAGCAGTTGTCCAAACTTTAGCAAAAAATGCTGGAGCTTGAGTTAGAAGAAGCTAAGGCACAACTGGCAGTATCTCTTAGCATTCAGCAGGAGACAGCCAACTTGGGTGCTGGATCAGCACCATCTAAATTACGCCGTGTTACACAGATTCCCACCATGGCCTTTAACACTCCCCATCAGGTTCCTGTAAAACCTGACAAAAGCCGTCCAGGTCCATCCTTACAAATTCGAGAACTGAAAGGAACTACCCGGGATCCCTGTCTTAACAGGAGGAGCCAACATTTTTCCCATGGCAAAGAGCAGAGTCATAGGAAGGAATCTGTAATGAACACATTCAACAAGGCTGATGTTAAAACAGGTCAAACTGTCCCCTCTGAAAAAATCAATTCGGCCAAGCAAGAAACAAGTGAATCAAGTGAAAGAATAACCAAGCAAGAACTTGAGCAGTTAGATTCTAAATCTGAATCTAAATCACCTTTGAAAAACAAATTATCCCACCCCAAAGACTTGAAAAGTCAAGAATCAGAATGGATGAGGTTGTGCGATATGAACAAGAGAAATCCAATTATGAAAATGTATCTTCAGGATAGAGCTGAGGGCAAAGATGAAGATGTCAAAGAAAAGAGAAGAAGTGCAGAGAAAAGGGATAAAGATGAGCACATGAAATCATCTGAACACAGGCTGATTGGAGGTGGAAGTCAAATCATAAATGGCATTGTGCAAACACAGGACATGGTTCCAGAAGAATTGGAAAACCAGGGGACAAAACCAGGGAGATCAAACACTCGAAAGAGATCAAGATCGACGTCACCTAAGTCTTGGTCACCAACTATACATTCCCCAAAGGGAAGAGATAAATGGTCACCCAAAGAAAGGCAGAAAAGTATGTTTCCAACTTTGGCCCCCACAGCTGGAAAGATGCATCAGTCAGGACTTACACAGTCACATAGGGAAGAAAGAAATGTTAAGAAGAGTGCTAAGCAGGATGTTTGAGATCCCAGACTGCTGAAAAAGATGCATGAAGGTCGGCCTCAAGAAACTGCAAGTAAACATTCTATGAGGTCAGATGCTGAGCCAAAAGAGAATATAGAGAATTGGCAAAGCTCTAAGTCTGCAGAAAGATGTAAATCTGGTTGGCAAGAAAGTCAAAGCTTCCAACAGTGTGATGACCAGAGTAAAGCACCTCATCTAAGGAATAAGGAGAGCTGGTCAAGCACTAAAGGAATCTTGTCACCTGCAAGCCCAAAGCAGCCCCATGGAGCAAGGGTAGATGCCAATCTTGAGATTCCTAAAGACTTAACTCTTGCAAGCCAAAGAGAATTCCTTCAAAAGACGGGTGAACATTTAGCTTCCGGTGAAATTACACAGGATGAGTTCCTTGGTGTTGTGCATCAATTTCGACAGCTTTTTGAGGATCAAGATGGTGGAAGAGAGGAGCAGACATCTCCCTTCAATGATGGATTTCCACTTAAGCGACCTAGATATGAAGATTCAGATAAAGCGTTTGTAGATGGCCCAGCATCGAGATTTGTTGGCCTCCAAACAAATGAGCAGCTTCCAGCTTTAGCTGCAGACCGACCATTATTTGATGGGCCTGGTAAGCCATCTGTGAAGAGAGATGGCCCAGCCAAGATAATTTGTGAAGGACCTAATAAATTAAGCCCTAGAATGAATGGACCTCCTAGAGCAGGTTCTTTTCGGTTTGATGGGTCACCAGGACCAATGGGAGGAGGAGGCATTATGCCATTCCAAGGACCAAAAGGTCAGTTTGGAGGTGGGGGCCCTTTGAGATTTCAAGTTCCTCCAGGACCAGTAGGAACACCTCTGTGGTGTGGAGGGACAATTGGTCAAGGAGGACGAGGAGGACACGGTCGAGGAGGACTCGGTTGACCAGGACGAGGACGAGGAGGAGGAGGCAGTATTCGATTTGAAGGTTCAACTCGTGTGACTTTTCAGGGATCTACAGGTGTTAGGAGATTTGAAGGACCAGGGAGTAAGCCTGGGGGTGGTCTGAGGTCTGAGTGCCCTCATGGACAGAGCGTGGGTAGTCTCAGATTTGAGGGGGATCATGGTCCATCAGGGGCAGCAATTAGGTTTGATGGGCCTCATGGTGAGCCAGGTGGTGCTATCAGATTTGAGGGCCCTTTGCTACAGCAAGCTGCTGGAATGAGGTTTCAGGGTCCCCAGGGTCAGTCCGTAGCTGGTCTGAGATTGGAAGGATATAATCAACTAGGTGGGAACCTTATTTCTGAGGGACCACATGGCCAACCAGGTGTTGGGATCAGGTTTGAAGGACCTTTAGTACAAAAGGGAGGTGGAATGAGGTTTGAGGGTCCTGAACCAGGAGGTGGCCTGAGAATTGCATCACCTCTGGGTCAAGGTGGTCCCCGATTTGAAGGTTGTCACTCTCTAAGGTTTGATGGACAGCCAGGTCAGCCATCACTTTTGCCAAGATTGGATGGAACACAAGGCCAGCCAGGTCCTAGATTGGAAAGAACTCTTCAGCCAGGTCCACAGAGATTTGCTGGGCCACCTGGACAGCAGGTTCAACCGAGATTTGGTAGTGTACCTCCAAGATTTCATGGGCCACAACAGGAGCAAGCATCAAGATCTGATATTCCTCTCAGTCTGCAAGGTCTCCAATATGACATCCATCCTTCACAAAGGCTTGAATCTTTCAATCAGTCTGGCCCATATAATGACCCACCTGGCAATGCTTTGAATGTTCCGTCTGAAGGACTACAATTCCAAAGGCATGAACAGATATTTGATACACCTCAAGGACCAAACTGTAATGGACCTCATGGCCCTGGAAACCAGAATTTCCCAAATGCCCTTACCAGAGCTTCAGGACAATCTTTTGATGTAAAGAATCTTCAGAGTTCTCCGTTGGGAAACTTGGGCAATTTACCTAGTCCGATGTCAGGAGGAGATATTCAGCCATCTCAAAAGGTTGTGACTGGTGTTGCTCAGCCAGTAGCATTTGGCCAAGGACAACAGTTTTTACCAGTTCATCCACAGAATGCTGGAGCTTTAATTCAAAATCCTTCAGGAGGTCTTCCTGAAGCATATCCTGATCATCATCTCAGTGAGGTGGATGTAAATGAATTGTTTTCAAAACTGGTAAAAGCAGGAATTCTCAAATTGTCACAGCCTGATTCAACTGCAACCCAGGAAAAGGAGGCTGATGCTCAGCCTCCCCCTGAAGAGGGGAAGGATCAGAATGAAGATCAAGATGTTCCAGATCTCACTCATTTTACAACTGAAGAATTGAAACAACGTTATGACAGTGTCATAAACCGGCTGTACACTGGGATTCAGTGTTCTTCTTGTGGAATGAGGTTTCCCACATCCCAGAGAGATGTTTATGCAGATCACTTGGACTGGCATTATCGGCAAAATAGAAGTGAGAAAGATGTTAGCAGAAAGGTCACTCATAGACGTTGGTACTGCAGTTTAACAGCCTGGATAGAATTTGAAGAAATAGCTGATCTGGAAGAAGGTGCAGAACGCCGGTGTTTCGAAAAGGTTCATCAAGAGGTTGTCCTCAAATCTCAGGAGGCTGCTAAAGAAAAGGAGTTCCACAGTGTCCCTGCTGGACCAGCTGGAGCACTTGAGAGTTGTGAAGTCTGTCAAGAACAATTTGAACAGTACTGGGATGGAGAGGAGGAAGAATGGCACTTAAAAAATGCTATTGGAGTAGACGGAAAGATTTACCATCCATCGTGTTATGCAGGTGACCAAAACACATCTTCTTTTGCTTGTACACCATCTGCCATCAAGATGCCAGTTGAAAACCCTTGGAACATTATGTTGAACACTGTCAAAAACGATTTGCAAGAACCCTGTGAAAGTCCCCAAGTTAAGGAAGAGCAAACAGATGCCCCACCAGCCTGTGCAGAAGAAAGTGTAGCAACCCCCACTGACATAAAAACAGAAGAGGACACAGTTGAGTCAGTTTAGATAAAATGAGAAAGTTATGGTTTTGGTTTTGTAACAAAAGCTACTGTTGGACCTAGAAAGTGAAGCTTTTTTTATGTATTTAGAGACATCTCTATAAATTGACGAGCTGAGGCAGGGCCTCAGCTGTCATTTGGTTTATAAATAGGTTTTAGTATTTGCATTTCCTACTTCCTGCATGGTTTCAGGTGCTTGTTGTGGGAAAGTTCTCTAGATGAGTGCAAATTTAACCAAATGAAATTGTATGTGTAAAAATGTGCGATTTTCACTTGTGAACTGTAAATTTCAATAAAAATATTTTGCTCTACTAAAACAGTTGAGTTCATGTCCTCATCCTTGTGCGACTCCAACATTCCTCCATCCCACCCCTCTGAAGAAGCTGTGACACTACATTCTCACATAAGTGTTTGGTTCAAGACTCATCTGTGTTGTGAGCTCACACACATCACACTGCAGACGCTGAGGCAGTGTTCATCCTGAGCACAGGCCACTGTCCCTGTCCAGACCAGGCTCTTGGGTCCACCAAGGCCTCTGGTGGCCAGACACCTCCAGGATTGGCATGACATTTCTGCCCTGACTGCCTCAGCACTGTGTTGTCCCTGAACAGTGGGGACTGTGTGGGGATACTTCCTGATAGACACAGCCATGCTTCTGCCCCTTGGCCTGGACTATGTCTGCTGACACCGATGTTGCTTCTGGTATCGGGAGGGTAGAATCTGGGGCACATCTACTATGTACAGAACAGCCCACAACAGCAGATTCTCCTCTGCAAATGACCATGGCCAAGGCCAAGAAGCCTTGACCTGGACAAAATGGGATCAAATAACCATCAGATTTCCCTTGGTTTCTGGGGAGTTCACTGCATGATCGAAAGCATATTTTAAATTATTTAATAAAAAAACCAGTAACAGGAGAGAATATATTTTGTTGATCATGGAACCTAGGATGCAGAAAGCAGCATCCAGAACTGAGTATCCACTGTGGACTTAGCAGTCCCAGAATAAGCAGCAGCTTCATAAGCTCCCACTAGGAGCATCAACAGCTGGAGTATCAGCTGACCCAGCATCAGCACTGGTGAGACATGCAGGCCATCATTACATCACAGGTAGCAGATACCCCAGAGATGCAGCTTGAGCAGCAAGGGTCTGTCCATCTCTGCTGTGAAGAAGCCACAGTGGGGAGGGCACAGTCAGTCAGAGTGTTTGTGGGAGCTAGACTGACATTTGCAACCTTGAGGAGCCACATAGAGATGCCATGGGAGAGCTGAAAGGCAGGCAGTGGTGCTGGCTTTGAGATTTCAGCCAGAGGCTTGAACCCCAGCACCAGAATAGGTCTGTCAGCAGGCAGCGGAGGGTGATCCTGCAGGGCACCAAGATGCCAGGGTATGCACCCTAGGTGGACCAGGAAGCAGGTACCTTCCATTCTGAGTGTGTATGCATTCAGGGAACACCAAGCTCCTTGTGGAGATGAGGCAGCATCCCCAAGGATGGAAGCCATGGTGGAAGCAGTGCTGTAGATCCAAGGGAGACTGCTGCTGGAGGGCCCAGGTATGGAGAGGGCAGCAAAGCTTTTGTGCACAGGGTCTGATGCCCTAGCAGCAGACCTTGAACTGCTTAGTGAGGCAGAGCCTTACTCCACCATGAATGTCAAGCTACCATAATGCAGTCCACAGAGGATGCAAGGCAGGACCATCATGCTGAATGGAAGGCTCATAGGGACAGTGAGGCACCTTGAGCCCATGCAGCATGGGAGATTGAAGGCCCTCAGGCCCCAGGGCTGGGATTGTAAACCTGAATGGGTCGGAGTCAGCAGCCAAAGCCACGTAGCCTCTGTTTGCTGGCGGTGAACAAATAAATGGCTTCCTTAAGACACAGCTTCCTGGTTCATACTAGCTGCAGAGAGAGCTCTTTGGAAGAGGTCTGCAGCTACTCAGCTATGGTGACACAATCTTTGTCCCAGGACAAAGTTCTTAGGGCCAGGCTAGCAGGCCATGAAGTGCCTCTGAAGCTCAGAGCAAAAGTTTTAGAGACTCTTGTGTGAACTGGGTTGTTGCATTCAAGGGATCTGCAACAAATTTTTGGTTGTGGGTCTCTTGATATTTAGAACATTTTGCTTCAGATTCATTATGACTTGGAGAGCTCTACAGAGATTTCAGGGCATATGAGGAGCCAGGCCCAGATCTTGAGATTTCAGTGGATATTTAAGGCCAGTATCAGAACTGACTGTTTGAACTGTTCAGACATAAGAAATGGGATGGACAAGAGTGATTCATTGCAATGGGACGATTTTGATTTCAGACACACACGTGCACACACACACACACACACACACACACACACACACAAACACACAATTAAATGTGATGAATTACAAACTGTTTTGTGTAGAAATGTAACTGTTTGTGTAAAAATGAAACTGTTTTTGTAGGAATAGAGAAGTTTGTTTTTTTCTGCCCAGGCTCAAGATGAAGCTTCAAAAAATATAAAGTAAGTGGGATTTGTTATATTCTTCAGTCTATTTAATTGAATAAAATGTACTGATGAGTAGAAGTTGGAGGAATATTTGCTCCTGGATTAGAGCAGCTCAAATGCAAAACACTTTCTTGTGCTTTGTATGGATAATGTTAGCCTGTATTAATGTACCCTATGTTTTGTTAGCAAGAAATGCAAAAAGTTAAGTCAGATGTTTGGTATATTTTATAAAGTATAAATAGCTCTATTAAGAGTCTACTTTTGGATGTAAGATTGTGAGAATTTTAATTTTGTATACTAATATTCATAACAGAATTATGATGTTACCCTGTTAATGTGAATGGTGATCCGAAGGAGTCCTTAGATTTGATGTGGTTTCATCAGGGGTTTATTGATTTTAAAAAGTGCTTGATGTAGCTAAAACTGTTCTAGACTTCCTGGTCCAATATCTATATACAGCCATTCTATCTTGATCATCTTCTACTCCTTTATTAGGAGGTATAGCAGCCATAAAAGAACAGGTGAGTTGCTGTGATTATTCCATCTACTTATAAGCTCTTAGGGAAAGCTGACTAGAGTCAAGGTCTGCGCCCTCAATAAGCTCTTTATATTATTATAAGGGGGAATTTGTGGGGCCCCACCAAGGCTCCCCTGGTAAGACCGTACACAAGGTCAGAGAATCTGAGCTTGCTTTACCCAGCAGGGCTATAGAATGAGATGATTTGCCCACAGGCAAAGTGACCAGGTATTTTGAAGGGTCTCCACTTGGCTGTACATTGTGCTTTGATCTTGAAAGTGGTACGATTTTTCCTCTCCCCTTTGTACAGTATAAAAAGCCCATTATAATAAATCTTGAGGAGACACCGTATTCACCCTGGGCCCACCCACAGCTATTCTGTATCTCTGTCTTTCTCTGCATCCCTGCCTACATTTCTATCTATTATTTCCTCATTGCGCTCACCTCTCCCAAGAAGCCTTCAACAGTGTGGAGCTATCCTCCCTCATTGGTGGAGCCAATGATGTCTTCAGGTGCCATGGATTTGCTGGTAGTTGTGAGCTGCCTCAATGCAGTGCTGGGAACTGAATTCATTCTTCAGGATTTACATCAAGTGTTCCTAAATGCTGAGGCATATCTCCACCTCCTCTTTCTTTTATGCAGTGTGTGTGTGTGTGTGTGTGTGTGTGTGTGTGTGTGTGTGTGTGTTGTGTTTTGCCTGCATGTATGCATGTGCCCCACGTATGCCTGAAGCACATGGAGGCCAGAATAAGGTTTTGGAACTCCTGGGAGGGGGTTATAGATGTTTGTGACTGCCATGTAGATAATGGAATTTGAACCCAAGTCCTTGGAAGAACAGACAATGCTACGAGTTCTTCTACCATCTCCAGCCTTTGTTTTGCCTGACTCCTCACACCTGGAAGGGATCTAATGTTCTCTTCTGTTCTCAATTGTTATTACCATTTATTTTCATGCTGGCTGTGGTCACACACACACACACACACACACACACACACACACACACACACACACACCTTTGATCTCAGTACCAGAGAGGGAGGAGGATCTGTGACTTGGAGGTTAACCTGGTCTACACAGCCAGTAAAAAAAAGCAACATAATAGGATACTACCCAGTAAACTCAACCTCCAAATTATTTTCAATTTCCTGTGTGTTTGTTTTGCCTGTCACTCTGTACATCATTTACATGCAGTGCTCAAGGAGACCACAAGAGGGTGACAGATACCTTGGAACCATTGCCATAGAGGGTTGAGAGCCACCATTTTTTTAAGGTGCTGGGACCTTAAGCCATCTCTCTGGCCCCTGTACTTAGAATTCCTAAGGGAAACTAGAGACTCTAATATAGAACAGTGAGGAAAGCTTTAAGGAACAGACATATTTATCTTCAGGGAGACCTCAAGCAGAGAGCAGAGTGAAACCTTGAGATCTAGAGATCCAACAACTGACAGTGTCAAAACAGGTTTTATGCACCACCACACTCTGCAGCAAAAAATATCTTCTTAAGATTGGCAGAGCATGGCTTGTCCTGGTGGTGGTGGTGGTGGTGGTGGTGGTGGTGGTGGTGGTGGTGGTGGTGCTGGTGCTGGTGCTGGTGCTTGTGCTGGTGCTGGTGGTGGTAACACAAGCTTTTAATCCCAGTACTCGGGAGCCAGAACCAGGTGGATCTATGTGAGTTTGAGGGCAGCCTGGTCTACAAATTGAGGTCCAGAAGAGGCAGCAAAACTACACAAGGAAACCCTGTCTTGAAAAAATAAAAACAAACAAACAAAGAAAGGAAGATTGTCAGAGCAGGCAAGCAGACATCTGAGAAGGAACACACATGTTGCTGCTTTGAGCTTGGGGATTAAAATTCAAACCCTTGTATGGAGGGATAGAATGGCAGTGATCTCCAAAGCTCAACCTCACTTTGTAGGCCAGGCAGGCCTCAAACTCAGAGGCCTCCTGCAGTGCTGGGATTAAAGGCTTGTGTCACCACCACCAGGCTAATCAACTCTTACTGAGGACAGCAGGCAGTCTAAGATGGTGGCCCTTTCCTTCAGATGGAGCCTGTAAGGTCATGTCTAAAATGATGGACCTTTCCCTAGGTTGGAGCCGGTAAAGTTAAGTCTAGACCTTCCCAGTAAGAGGGCACCTTCTGGGAACCCAACTTTTGAACACTCTGGAACCCCATTGAAACAGTTACCTGGGCCTTTTTGTGTCTGTAGGGAAAGGAGCCTCAGTGGCTTCTGGAAGCGGCCAGAGTTTCCTGGTGAAACTCTGTCGTTTCTTCCGTGAGGTTCCCCTGGTTTGTTCCCCATCCTTCCTCCTTGATCATCCTCTGGTGAAGTCACAGCCCCTAGAGACCTGGGGAGCATGGCCCAGGTGTTAGAAGGGAGGCATGGTGTGGAGCAGCTTCAGCTTTGGCAGCACTGACTGCAGAGAGAGGCGGCCTAGGTGCCATGTCAGAGCAGACTCTGGCTGAGGCCAGGTCTCTGGGGACAAGGGAGGACACATGTCGGGATTATCAGTCCTTGTTGGAAGACCTGACCTTCAATGGCGAACCACACATCAATATGCTGACCATAGTAACCTAGGAGAACCTGCCCTTCGCCAGGAAGATCCTCTCTCATTGAGGCCCCAAAAGCCAAGGTTCCTCCTGAGAGAAGCTTCCTCTTATGTACCTTATGGATTCTATCGTGGAAAACATTGAAAGAGAGTATCTGGCTGCCTTTACTAACAATCTAGTTGCAACATTGATTTGTGTGTTTGACAAGGTGGATGAAAATGCTAGAAAAAGTTTATTAAATTACGTTCCACATGGGATGAAATATTCCCTTTGAAGAAACTGTGTCTTGGATGTCAGAGTGAATTCATTAGATCCTTCTTAGCCTATTAAACCTCTACCCCCTAATGGGAAGACATGTAGCAGCCACGTAAAGCCCACATTTTTAAATAAACAACCTGAGGAGACTTCAGCACCTGGCACAGTGGTCAGCTGCCCCAGTATCTCCACTCCTCTGATTGTACCTGACATACAAAAGAATCTTCCTGAAAAACAACTCATAAGACAACAGTTGTGGTGATGTTTTATTGGTGCTGAAATGTGATATTGTATGTGTATGTTGATCAATAAAGTTTGCCTGGAGATCAGAGGTCACAAAGAAAGCCATAAACAGCAGTCAGGTGTTGGTAGCACACACCCTTAATCCCTTAATCTGATCATGGGACAGGAGTGGTCTCTGTGACACACCCTGTATTTCTAGTAGCAACCATAGAGACCTGGAGGTCTGTATAGATAGGCAGTGAAGAGGAAGTGATGTGGCTGGGCTTAGAGCCAATGAGAAGGCAGAACAGGAAGCCTATAAAAGCAGAGGTTAGACAGGAAAAAGCTCTCTCTGTGAAAGCTACAGCGGGCTGGTCAGGTAAGGCCCCTGGTGGCTTTTTGTTATTTCTCTCATCTCTTCGGCTATTACCCCTGTATTTGGCTCTGTGTTTCTTATTTAATAAGACTCTTTAGAAATTCGTCTACAAACAATTACTTGCAGAACAAAAGCAGTTGTCCAAACTTTAGCAAAAAATGCTGGAGCTTGAGTTAGAAGAAGCTAAGGCACAACTGGCAGTATCTCTTAGCATTCAGCAGGAGACAGCCAACTTGGGTGCTGGATCAGCACCATCTAAATTACGCCGTGTTACACAGATTCCCACCATGGCCTTTAACACTCCCCATCAGGTTCCTGTAAAACCTGACAAAAGCCGTCCAGGTCCATCCTTACAAATTCGAGAACTGAAAGGAACTACCCGGGATCCCTGTCTTAACAGGAGGAGCCAACATTTTTCCCATGGCAAAGAGCAGAGTCATAGGAAGGAATCTGTAATGAACACATTCAACAAGGCTGATGTTAAAACAGGTCAAACTGTCCCCTCTGAAAAACTCAATTCGGCCAAGCAAGAAACAAGTGAATCAAGTGAAAGAATAACCAAGCAAGAACTTGAGCAGTTAGATTCTAAATCTGAATCTAAATCACCTTTGAAAAACAAATTATCCCACCCCAAAGACTTGAAAAGTCAAGAATCAGAATGGATGAGGTTGTGCGATATGAACAAGAGAGATCCAATTATAAAAATGTATCTTCAGGATAGAGCTGAGGGCAAAGATGAAGATGTCAAAGAAAAGAGAAGAACTGCAGAGAAAAAGGATAAAGATGAGCACATGAAATCATCTGAACACAGGCTGATTGGAGGTGGAAGTCAAATCATAAATGGCATTGTGCAAAAACAGGACATGGTTCCAGAAGAATTGGAAAACCAGGGGACAAAACCAGGGAGATCAAACACTCGAAAGAGATCAAGATCGAGGTCACCTAAGTCTTGGTCACCAACTATACATTCCCCAAAGGGAAGAGATAAATGGTCACCCAAAGAAAGGCAGAAAAGTGTGTTTCCAACTTTGGCCCCCACAGCTGGAAAGATGCATCAGTCAGGACTTACACAGTCACATAGGGAAGAAAGAAATGTTAAGAAAAGTGCTAAGCAGGATGTTCGAGATCCCAGACTGCTGAAAAAGATGCATGAAGGTCGGCCTCAGGAAACTGCAAGTAAACATTCTATGAGGTCAGATGCTGAGCCAAAAGAGAATATAGACAATTGGCAAAGCTCTAAGTCTGCAGAAAGATGGAAATCTGGTTGGGAAGAGAGTCAAATCTTCCAACAGTGTGATGACCAGAGTAAAGCACCTCATCTAAGGCATAAGGAGAGCTGGTCAAGCACAAAAGGAATCTTGTCACCTGGAAGCCCAAAGCAGCCCCATGGAGCAAGGGTAGATGCCAATCTTGAGATTCCTAAAGACTTAACTCTTGCAAGCCAAAGAGAATTCCTTCAAAAGACGGGTGAACGTTTAGCTTCCGGTGAAATTACACAGGATGAGTTCCTTGGTGTTGTGCATCAATTTCGACAGCTTTTTGAGGATCAAGATGGTGGAGGAGAGGAGCAGACATCTCCCTTCAATGATGGATTTCCACTTAAGCGACCTAGATATGAAGATTCAGATAAAGCGTTTGTAGATGGCCCAGCATCAAGATTTGTTGGCCTCCAAACAAATGAGCGGCTTCCAGCTTTAGCTGCAGACCGACCATTATTTGATGGGCCTGGTAAGCCATCTGTGAAGAGAGATGGCCCAGCCAAGATAATTTGTGAAGGACCTACTAAATTAAGCCCTAGAATGAATGGACCTCCTAGAGCAGGTTCTTTTCGGTTTGATGGGTCACCAGGACCAATGGGAGGAGGAGGCATTATGCCAATCCAAGGACCAAAAGGTCAGTTTGGAGGTGGGGGCCCTTTGAGATTTCAAGTTCCTCCAGGACCAGTAGGAACACCTCTGTGGTGTGGAGGGACAATTGGTCAAGGAGGACGAGGAGGACACGGTCGAGGAGGACTCGGTCTACCAGGAGGAGGACGAGGAGGAGGCAGTATTCGATTTGAAGGTTCAACTCATGTGACTTTTCAGGGATCTACAGGTGTTAGGAGATTTGAAGGACCAGGGAGTAAGCCTGGGGGTGGTCTGAGGTCTGAGTGCCCTCATGGACAGAGCGTGGGTAGTCTCAGATTTGAGGGGGATCATGGTCCATCAGGGGCAGCAATTAGGTTTGATGGGCCTCATGGTGAGCCAGGTGGTGCTATCAGATTTGAGGGCCCTTTGCTACAGCAAGCTGCTGGAATGAGGTTTCAGGGTCCCCAGGGTCAGTCCGTAGCTGGTCTGAGATTGGAAGGATATAATCAACTAGGTGGGAACCTTATTTCTGAGGGACCACATGGCCAACCAGGTGTTGGGATCAGGTTTGAAGGACCTTTAGTACAAAAGGGAGGTGGAATGAGGTTTGAGGGTCCTGAACCAGGAGGTGGCCTGAGAATTGAATCACCTCTGGGTCAAGGTGGTCCCCGATTTGAAGGTTGTCACTCTCTAAGGTTTGATGGACAGCCAGGTCAGCCATCACTTTTGCCAAGATTGGATGGAACACAAGGCCAGCCAGGTCCTAGAGTGGAAAGAACTCTTCAGCCAAGTCCACAGAGATTTGCTGGGCCACCTGGACAGCAGGTTCAACCGAGATTTGGTAGTGTACCTCCAAGATTTCATGGGCCACAACAGGAGCAAGCATCAAGATCTGATATTCCTCTCGGTCTGCAAGGTCCCCAATATGACATCCATCCTTCACAAAGGCTTGAATCTTTCAATCAGACTGGCCCATATAATGACCCACCTGGCAATGCTTTGAATGTTCCATCTGAAGGACTACAATTCCAAAGGCATGAACAGATATTTGATACACCTCAAGGACCAAATTGTAATGGACCTCATGGCCCTGGAAACCAGAATTTCCCAAATGCCCTTACCAGAGCTTCAGGACACTCTTTTGATGAAAAGAATCTTCAGAGTTCTCAGTTGGGAAACTTGGGCACTTTACCTAGTCCGATGTCAGGAGGAGATATTCAGCCATCTCAAAAGGTTGTGACTGGTGTTGCTCAGCCAGTAGCATTTGGCCAAGGACAACAGTTTTTACCAGTTCATCCACAGAATGCTGGAGCTTTCATTCCAAATCCTTCAGGAGGTCTTCCTGAAGCATATCCTGATCATCATCTCAGTGAGGTGGATGTAAATGAATTGTTTTCAAAACTGGTAAAAGCAGGAATTCTCAAATTGTCACAGCCTGATTCAACTGCAACCCAGGAAAAGGAGGCTGATGCTCAGCATCCCCCTGAAGAGGGGAAGGATCAGAATGAAGATCAAGATGTTCCAGATCTCACTCATTTTACAACTGAAGAATTGAAACAACGTTATGACAGTGTCATAAACCGGCTGTACACTGGGATTCAGTGTTCTTCTTGTGGAATGAGGTTTCCCACATCCCAGAGAGATGTTTATGCAGATCACTTGGACTGGCATTATCGGCAAAATAGAAGTGAGAAAGATGTTAGCAGAAAGGTCACTCATAGACGTTGGTACTGCAGTTTAACAGCCTGGATAGAATTTGAAGAAATAGCTGATCTGGAAGAAGGTGCAGAACGCCGGTGTTTCGAAAAGGTTCATCAAGAGGTTGTCCTCAAATCTCAGGAGGCTGCTAAAGAAAAGGAGTTCCACAGTGTCCCTGCTGGACCAGCTGGAGCACTTGAGAGTTGTGAAGTCTGTCAAGAACAATTTGAACAGTACTGGGATGGAGAGGAGGAAGAATGGCACTTAAAAAATGCTATTGGAGTAGACGGAAAGATTTACCATCCATCGTGTTATGCAGGTGACCAAAACACATCTTCTTTTGCTTGTACACCATCTGCCATCAAGATGCCAGTTGAAAACCCTTGGAACATTATGTTGAACACTGTCAAAAACGATTTGCAAGAACCCTGTGAAAGTCCCCAAGTTAAGGAAGAGCAAACAGATGCCCCACCAGCCTGTGCAGAAGAAAGTGTAGCAACCCCCACTGACATAAAAACAGAAGAGGACACAGTTGAGTCAGTTTAGATAAAATGAGAAAGTTATGGTTTTGGTTTTGTAACAAAAGCTGCTGTTGGACCTAGAAAGTGAAGCTTTTTTTATGTATTTAGAGACATCTCTATAAATTGACTAGCTGAGGCAGGGCCTCAGCTGTCATTTGGTTTATAAATAGGTTTTAGTATTTGCATTTCCTACTTCCTGCATGGTTTCAGGTGCTTGTTGTGGGAAAGTTCTCTAGATGAGTGCAAATTTAACCAAATGAAATTGTATGTGTAAAAATGTGCGATTTTCACTTGTGAACTGTAAATTTCAATAAAAATATTTTGCTCTACTAAAACAGTTGAGTTCATGTCCTCATCCTTGTGCGACTCCAACATTCCTCCATCCCACCCCTCTGAAGAAGCTGTGACACTACATTCTCACATAAGTGTTTGGTTCAAGACTCATCTGTGTTGTGAGCTCACACACATCACACTGCAGACGCTGAGGCAGTGTTCATCCTGAGCACAGGCCACTGTCCCTGTCCAGACCAGGCTCTTGGGTCCACCAAGGCCTCTGGTGGCCAGACACCTCCAGGATTGGCATGACATTTCTGCCCTGACTGCCTCAGCACTGTGTTGTCCCTGAACAGTGGGGACTGTGTGGGGATACTTCCTGATAGACACAGCCATGCTTCTGCCCCTTGGCCTGGACTAGGTCTGCTGACACCGATGTTGCTTCTGGTATCGGGAGGGTAGAATCTGGGGCACATCTACTATGTACAGAATAGCCCACAACAGCAGATTCTCCTCTGCAAATGACCATGGCCAAGGCCAAGAAGCCTTTACCTGGACAAAATGGGATCAAATAACCATCAGATTTCCCTTGGTCTCTGGGGAGTTCATTGCATGATCGAAAGCATATTTTAAATTATTTAATTAAAAAAAAAACCAGTAACAGGAGAGAATATATTTTGTTGATCATGGAATCTAGGATGCAGAAAGCAGCATCCAGAACTGAGTATCCACTGTGGACTTAGCAGTCCCAGAATAAGCAGCAGCTTCAGAAGCTCCCACTAGGAGCATCAACAGCTGGAGTATCCGCTGAGCCAGCATCAGCACTGGTGAGACATGCAGGCCATCATTACATCACAGGTAGCAGATACCCCAGAGAGGCAGCTTGAGCAGCAAGGGTCTGTCCATCTCTGCTGTGAAGAAGCCACAGTGGGGAGGGCACAGTCAGTCAGAGTGTTTGTGGGAGCTAGACTGACATTTGCAACCTTGAGGAGCCACATAGAGATGCCATGGGAGAGCTGAAAGGCAGGCAGTGGTGCTGGCTTGGAGACTGCAGCCAGAGGCTTTGAACCCCAGCACCAGAATAGGTCTGTCAGCAGGCAGCGGAGGGTGATCCTGCAGGGCACCAAGATGCCAGGGTGTGCACCCTAGGTGGACCAGGAAGCAGGTACCTTCCATTCTGAGTGTGTATGCATTCAGGGAACACCAAGGTCCTTGTGGAGATGAGGCAGCATCCCCAAGGATGGAAGCCATGGTGGAAGCAGTGCTGTAGATCCAAGGGAGACTGCTGCTGGAGGGCCCAGGTATGGAGAGGGCAGCAAAGCTTTTGTGCACAGGGTCTGATGCCCTAGCAGCAGACCTTGAACTGCTTAGTGAGGCAGAGCCTTACTCCACCATGAATGTCAAGCGACCATAATGCAGTCCACAGAGGATGCAAGGCAGGACCAGCATGCTGAATGGAAGGCTCATAGGGACAGTGAGGCACTTTGAGCCCATGCAGCATGGGAGATTGAAGGCCCTCAGGCCCCAGGGCTGGGATTGTAAAACTGAATGGGTCGGAGTCAGCAGCCAAAGCCACGTAGCCTCTGTTTGCTGGCGGT
>NC_134852.1:15825000-15830000 GCF_049852395.1 Peromyscus maniculatus bairdii | reverse complement strand
TTAAAACAGGTCAAACTGTCCCCTCTGAAAAACTCAATTCGGCCAAGCAAGAAACAAGTGAATCAAGTGAAAGAATAACCAAGCAAGAACTTGAGCAGTTAGATTCTAAATCTGAATCTAAATCACCTTTGAAAAACAAATTATCCCACCCCAAAGACTTGAAAAGTCAAGAATCAGAATGGATGAGGTTGTGCAATATGAACAAGAGAGATCCAATTATAAAAATGTATCTTCAGGATAGAGCTGAGGGCAAAGATGAAGATGTCAAAGAAAAGAGAAGAACTGCAGAGAAAAAGGATAAAGATGAGCACATGAAATCATCTGAACACAGGCAGATTGGAGGTGGAAGTCAAATCATAAATGGCATTGTGCAAACACAGGACATGGTTACAGAAGAATTGGAAAACCAGGGGACAAAACCAGGGAGATCAAACACTCGAAAGAGATCAAGATCGAGGTCACCTAAGTCTTGGTCACCAACTATACATTCCCCAAAGGGAAGAGATAAATGGTCACCCAAAGAAAGGCAGAAAAGTATGTTTCCAACTTTGGCCCCCACAGCTGGAAAGATGCATCAGTCAGGACTTCCACAGTCACATAGGGAAGAAAGAAATGTTAAGAAAAGTGCTAAGCAGGATGTTCGAGATCCCAGACTGCTGAAAAAGATGCATGAAGGTCGGCCTCAAGAAACTGCAAGTAAACATTCTATGAGGTCAGATGCTGAGCCAAAAGAGAATATAGAGAATTGGCAAAGCTCTAAGTCTGCAGAAAGATGGAAATCTGGTTGGCAAGAAAGTCAAAGCTTCCAACAGTGTGATGACCAGAGTAAAGCACCTCATCTAAGGCAAAAGGAGAGCTGGTCAAGCACTAAAGGAATCTTGTCACCTGGAAGCCCAAAGCAGCCCCATGGAGCAAGGGTAGATGCCAATCTTGAGATTCCTAAAGACTTAACTCTTGCAAGCCAAAGAGAATTCCTTCAAAAGACGAGTGAACGTTTAGCTTCCGGTGGAATTACACAGGATGAGTTCCTTGGTGTTGTGCATCAATTTCAACAGCTTTTTGAGGATCAAGATGGTGGAGGAGAGGAGCAGACATCTCCCTTCAATGATGGATTTCCACTTAAGCGACCTAGATATGAAGATTCAGATAAAGCGTTTGTAGATGGCCCAGCATCAAGATTTGTTGGCCTCCAAACAAATGAGCGGCTTCCAGCTTTAGCTGCAGACCGACCATTATTTGATGGGCCTGGTAAGCCATCTGTGAAGAGAGATGGCCCAGCCAAGATAATTTGTGAAGGACCTAATAAATTAAGCCCTAGAATGAATGGACCTCCTACAGCAGGTTCTTTTCGGTTTGATGGGTCACCAGGACCAATGGGAGGAGGAGGCATTATGCCATTCCAAGGACCAAAAGGTCAGTTTGGAGGTGGGGGCCCTTTGAGATTTCAAGTTCCTCCAGGACCAGTAGGAACACCTCTGTGGTGTGGAGGGACAATTGGTCAAGGAGGACGAGGAGGACACGTTCGAGGAGGACGCGGTCGACCAGGACGAGGACGAGGAGGAGGCAGTATTCGATTTGAAGGTTCAACTCGTGTGACTTTTCAGGGATCTACAGGTGTTAGGAGATTCGAAGGACCAGGGAGTAAGCCTGGGGGTGGTCTGAGGTCTGAGTGCCCTCATGGACAGAGCGTGGGTAGTCTCAGATTTGAGGGGGATCATGGTCCATCAGGGGCAGCAATTAGGTTTGATGGGCCTCATGGTGAGCCAGGTGGTGCTATCAGATTTGAGGGCCCTTTGCTACAGCAAGCTGCTGGAATGAGGTTTCAGGGTCCCCAGGGTCAGTCCGTAGCTGGTCTGAGATTGGAAGGATATAATCAACTAGGTGGGAACCTTATTTCTGAGGGACCACATGGCCAACCAGGTGTTGGGATCAGGTTTGAAGGACCTTTAGTACAAAAGGGAGGTGGAATGAGGTTTGAGGGTCCTGAAATAGGAGGTGGCCTGAGAATTGAATCACCTCTGGGTCAAGGTGGTCCCCGATTTGAAGGTTGTCACTCTCTAAGGTTTGACGGACAGCCAGGTCAGCCATCACTTTTGCCAAGATTGGATGGAACACAAGGCCAGCCAGGTCCTAGATTGGCAAGAACTCTTCAGCCAGGTCCACAGAGATTTGCTGGGCCACCTGGACAGCAGGTTCAACCGAGATTCGGTAGTGTACCTCCAAGATTTCATGGGCCACAACAGGAGCAAGCATCAAGACCTGATATTCCTCTTGGTCTGCAAGGTCCCCAATATGACATCCATCCTTCACAAAGGCTTGAATCTTTCAATCAGACTGGCCCATATAATGACCCACCTGGCAATGCTTTGAATGTTCCGTCTGAAGGACTACAATTCCAAAGGCATGAACAGATATTTGATACACCTCAAGGACCAAACTGTAATGGACCTCATGGCCCTGGAAACCAGAATTTCCCAAATGCCCTTACCAGAGCTTCAGGACACTCTTTTGATGAAAAGAATCTTCAGAGTTCTCCGTTGGGAAACTTGGGCAATTTACCTAGTCCGATGTCAGGAGGAGATATTCAGCCATCTCAAAAGGTTGTGACTGGTGTTGCTCAGCCAGTAGCATTTGGCCAAGGACAACAGTTTTTACCAGTTCATCCACAGAATGCTGGAGCTTTCATTCAAAATCCTTCAGGAGGTCTTCCTGAAGCATATCCTGATCATCATCTCAGTGAGGTGGGTGTAAATGAATTGTTTTCAAAACTGGTAAAAGCAGGAATTCTCAAATTGTCACAGCCTGATTCAACTGCAACCCAGGAAAAGGAGGCTGATGCTCAGCATCCCCCTGAAGAGGGGAAGGATGAGAATGAAGATCAAGATGTTCCAGATCTCACTCATTTTACAACTGAAGAATTGAAACAACGTTATGACAGTGTCATAAACCGGCTGTACACTGGGATTCAGTGTTCTTCTTGTGGAATGAGGTTTCCGACATCCCAGAGAGATGTTTATGCAGATCACTTGGACTGGCATTATCGGCAAAATAGAAGTGAGAAAGATGTTAGCAGAAAGGTCACTCATAGACGTTGGTACTGCAGTTTAACAGCCTGGATAGAATTTGAAGAAATAGCTGATCTGGAAGAAGGTGCAGAACGCCGGTGTTTCGAAAAGGTTCATCAAGAGGTTGTCCTCAAATCTCAGGAGGCTGCTAAAGAAAAGGAGTTCCACAGTGTCCCTGCTGGACCAGCTGGAGCACTTGAGAGTTGTGAAGTCTGTCAAGAACAATTTGAACAGTACTGGGATGGAGAGGAGGAAGAATGGCACTTAAAAAATGCTATTGGAGTAGACGGAAAGATTTACCATCCATCGTGTTATGCAGGTGACCAAAACACATCTTCTTTTGCTTGTACACCATCTGCCATCAAGACGCCAGTTGAAAACCCTTGGAACATTATGTTGAACACTGTCAAAAACGATTTGCAAGAACCCCGTGAAAGTCCCCAAGTTAAGGAAGAGCAAACAGATGCCCCACCAGCCTGTGCAGAAGAAAGTGTAGCAACCCCCACTGACATAAAAACAGAAGAGGACACAGTTGAGTCAGTTTAGATAAAATGAGAAAGTTATGGTTTTGGTTTTGTAACAAAGGCTGCTGTTGGACCTAGAAAGTGAAGCTTTTTTTTATGTACTTAGAGACATCTCTATAAATTGACTAGCTGAGGCAGGGCCTCAGCTGTCATTTGGTTTATAAATAGGTTTTAATAGTTGCATTTCCTACTTCCTGCATGGTTTCAGGTGCTTGTTGTGGGAAAGTTCTCTAGATGAGTGCAAATTTAACCAAATGAAATTGTATGTGTAAAAATGTTCAATTTTCACTTGTGAACTTTAAATTTAAATAAAAACATTTTGCCCTACTAAAACAGTTGAGTTCATGTCCTCATCCTTGTGTGACTCCAACATTCCTCCATCCCACCCCTCTGAAGAAGCTGTGACACTACATTCTCACATAAGTGTTTGGTTCAAGACTCATCTGTGTTGTGAGCTCGCACACATCACACTGCAGATGCTGAGACAGTGTTCATCCTGAGCACAGGCCACTGTCCCTGTCCAGACCAGGCTCTTGGGTCCACCAAGGCCTCTGGTGGCCAGACACCTCCAGGATTGGCATGACATTTCTGCCCTGACTGCCTCAGCACTGTGTTGTCCCTGAACAGTGGGGACTGTGTGGGGATACTTCCTGATAGACACAGCCATGCTTCTGCCCCTTGGCCTGGACTAGGTCTGCTGACACCGATGTTGCTTCTGGTATCGGGAGGGTAGAATCTGGGGCACATCTACTATGTACAGAATAGCCCACAACAGCAGATTCTCCTCTGTAAATGACCATGGCCAAGGCCAAGAAGCCTTGACCTGGACAAAATGGGATCAAATAACCATCAGATTTCCCTTGGTCTCTGGGGAGTTCATTGCATGATCGAAAGCATATTTTAAATTATTTAATAAAAAAAAACCAGTAACAGGAGAGAATATATTTTGTTGATCATGGAACCTAGGATGCAGAAAGCAGCATCCAGAACTGAGTATCCACTGTGGACTTTGCAGTCCCAGAATAAGCAGCAGCTTCAGAAGCTCCCACTAGGAGCATCAACAGCTGGAGTATCCGCTGAGCCAGCATCAGCACTGGTGAGACATGCAGGCCATCATTACATCACAGGTAGCAGATACCCCAGAGAGGCAGCTTGAGCAGCAAGGGTCTGTCCATCTCTGCTGTGAAGAAGCCACAGTGGGGAGGGCACAGTCAGTCAGAGTGTTTGTGGGAGCTAGACTGACAATTGCAACCTTGAGGAGCCACATAGAGATGCCATGGGAGAGCTGAAAGGCAGGCAGTGGTGCTGGCTTGGAGACTGCAGTCAGAGGCTTTGAACCCCAGCACCAGAATAGGTCTGTCAGCAGGCAGCGGAGGGTGATCCTGCAGGGCACCAAGATGCCAGGGTGTGC
>NC_134852.1:15815000-15820000 GCF_049852395.1 Peromyscus maniculatus bairdii | reverse complement strand
TGGCTTTTTGTTATTTCTCTCATCTCTTCGGCTATTACCTCTGTATTTGGCTCTGTGTTTCTGATTTAATAAGACTCTTTAGAAATTCGTCTACAAACAATTACTTGCAGAACAAAAGCAGTTGTCAAAACTTTAGCAAAAAAAGCTGGAGCTTGAGTTAGAAGAAGCTAAGGCACAACTGGCAGTATCTCTTAGCATTCAGCAGGAGACAGCCAACTTGGGTGCTGGATCAGCACCATCTAAATTACGTGTTCCACAGATACCCACCATGGCCTTTAACACTCCCCATCAGGTTCCTGTAAAACCTGACAAAAGCCGTCCAGGTCCATCCTTACAAATTTGAGAACTGAAAGGAACTACCCGGGATCCCCGTCTTAACAGGAGGAGCCAACATTTTTCCCATGGCAAAGAGCAGAGTCATAGGAAGGAATCTGTAATGAACACATGCAACAAGGCTGATGTTAAAACAGGTCAAACTGTCCCCTCTGAAAACTCAATTCGGCCAAGCAAGAAACAAGTGAATCAAGTGAAAGAATAACCAAGCAAGAACTTGAGCAGTTAGATTCTAAATCTGAATCTAAATCACCTTTGAAAAACAAATTATCCCACCCCAAAGACTTGAAAAGTCAAGAATCAGAATGGATGAGGTTGTGCGATATGAACAAGAGAGATCCGATTATAACAATGTATCTTCAGGATAGAGCTGAGGGCAAAGATGAAGATGTCAAAGAAAAGAGAAGAACTGCAGAGAAAAAGGATAAAGATGAGCACATGAAATCATCTGAACACAGGCTGATTGGAGGTGGAAGTCAAATCATAAATGGCATTGTGCAAACACAGGACATGGTTACAGAAGAACTGGAAAACCAGGGGACAAAACCAGGGAGATCAAACACTCGAAAGAGATCAAGATCGAGGTCACCTAAGTCTTGGTCACCAACTATACATTCCCCAAAGGGAAGAGATAAATGGTCACCCAAAGAAAGGCAGAAAAGTATGTTTCCAACTTTGGCCCCCACAGCTGGAAAGATGCATCAGTCAGGACTTCCACAGTCACATAGGGAAGAAAGAAATGTTAAGAAAAGTGCTAAGCAGGATGTTCGAGATCCCAGACTGCTGAAAAAGATGCATGAAGGTCGGCCTCAAGAAACTGCAAGTAAACATTCTATGAGGTCAGATGCTGAGCCAAAAGAGAATATAGAGAATTGGCAAAGCTCTAAGTCTGCAGAAAGATGGAAATCTGGTTGGCAAGAAAGTCAAAGCTTCCAACAGTGTGATGACCAGAGTAAAGCACCTCATCTAAGGCATAAGGAGAGCTGGTCAAGCACTAAAGGAATCTTGTCACCTGGAAGCCCAAAGCAGCCCCATGGAGCAAGGGTAGATGCCAATCTTGAGATTCCTAAAGACTTAACTCTTGCAAGCCAAAGAGAATTCCTTCAAAAGACGAGTGAACGTTTAGCTTCCGGTGGAATTACACAGGATGAGTTCCTTGGTGTTGTGCATCAATTTCAACAGCTTTTTGAGGATCAAGATGGTGGAGGAGAGGAGCAGACATCTCCCTTCAATGATGGATTTCCACTTAAGCGACCTAGATATGAAGATTCAGATAAAGCGTTTGTAGATGGCCCAGCATCAAGATTTGTTGGCCTCCAAACAAATGAGCGGCTTCCAGCCTTAGCTGCAGACCGACCATTATTTGATGGGCCTGGTAAGCCATCTGTGAAGAGAGATGGCCCAGCCAAGATAATTTGTGAAGGACCTAATAAATTAAGCCCTAGAATGAATGGACCTCCTACAGCAGGTTCTTTTCGGTTTGATGGGTCACCAGGACCAATGGGAGGAGGAGGCATTATGCCATTCCAAGGACCAAAAGGTCAGTTTGGAGGTGGGGGCCCTTTGAGATTTCAAGTTCCTCCAGGACCAGTAGGAACACCTCTGTGGTGTGGAGGGACAATTGGTCAAGGAGGACGAGGAGGACACGGTCGAGGAGGACGCGGTCGACCAGGACGAGGACAAGGATGAGGAGGAGGCAGTATTCGATTTGAAGGTTCAACTCGTGTGACTTTTCAGGGATCTACAGGTGTTAGGAGATTTGAAGGACCAGGGAGTAAGCCTGGGGGTGGTCTGAGGTCTGAGTGCCCTCATGGACAGAGCGTGGGTAGTCTCAGATTTGAGGGGGATCATGGTCCATCAGGGGCAGCAATTAGGTTTGATGGGCCTCATGGTGAGCCAGGTGGTGCTATCAGATTTGAGGGCCCTTTGCTACAGCAAGCTGCTGGAATGAGGTTTCAGGGTCCCCAGGGTCAGTCCGTAGCTGGTCTGAGATTGGAAGGATATAATCAACTAGGTGGGAACCTTATTTCTGAGGGACCACATGGCCAACCAGGTGTTGGGATCAGGTTTGAAGGACCTTTAGTACAAAAGGGAGGTGGAATGAGGTTTGAGGGTCCTGAAATAGGAGGTGGCCTGAGAATTGAATCACCTCTGGGTCAAGGTGGTCCCCGATTTGAAGGTTGTCACTCTCTAAGGTTTGACGGACAGCCAGGTCAGCCATCACTTTTGCCAAGATTGGATGGAACACAAGGCCAGCCAGGTCCTAGATTGGCAAGAACTCTTCAGCCAGGTCCACAGAGATTTGCTGGGCCACCTGGACAGCAGGTTCAACCGAGATTTGGTAGTGTACCTCCAAGATTTCATGGGCCACAACAGGAGCAAGCATCAAGACCTGATATTCCTCTCGGTCTGCAAGGTCCCCAATATGACATCCATCCTTCACAAAGGCTTGAATCTTTCAATCAGACTGGCCCATATAATGACCCACCTGGCAATGCTTTGAATGTTCCGTCTGAAGGACTACAATTCCAAAGGCATGAACAGATATTTGATACACCTCAAGGACCAAACTGTAATGGACCTCATGGCCCTGGAAACCAGAATTTCCCAAATGCCCTTACCAGAGCTTCAGGACACTCTTTTGATGAAAAGAATCTTCAGAGTTCTCAGTTGGGAAACTTGGGCAATTTACCTAGTCCGATGTCAGGAGGAGATATTCAGCCATCTCAAAAGGTTGTGACTGGTGTTGCTCAGCCAGTAGCATTTGGCCAAGGACAACAGTTTTTACCAGTTCATCCACAGAATGCTGGAGCTTTCATTCAAAATCCTTCAGGAGGTCTTCCTGAAGCATATCCTGATCATCATCTCAGTGAGGTGGGTGTAAATGAATTGTTTTCAAAACTGGTAAAAGCAGGAATTCTCAAATTGTCACAGCCTGATTCAACTGCAACCCAGGAAAAGGAGGCTGATGCTCAGCATCCCCCTGAAGAGGGGAAGGATGAGAATGAAGATCAAGATGTTCCAGATCTCACTCATTTTACAACTGAAGAATTGAAACAACGTTATGACAGTGTCATAAACCGGCTGTACACTGGGATTCAGTGTTCTTCTTGTGGAATGAGGTTTCCGACATCCCAGAGAGATGTTTATGCAGATCACTTGGACTGGCATTATCGGCAAAATAGAAGTGAGAAAGATGTTAGCAGAAAGGTCACTCATAGACGTTGGTACTGCAGTTTAACAGCCTGGATAGAATTTGAAGAAATAGCTGATCTGGAAGAAGGTGCAGAACGCCGGTGTTTCGAAAAGGTTCATCAAGAGGTTGTCCTCAAATCTCAGGAGGCTGCTAAAGAAAAGGAGTTCCACAGTGTCCCTGCTGGACCAGCTGGAGCACTTGAGAGTTGTGAAGTCTGTCAAGAACAATTTGAACAGTACTGGGATGGAGAGGAGGAAGAATGGCACTTAAAAAATGCTATTGGAGTAGACGGAAAGATTTACCATCCATCGTGTTATGCAGGTGACCAAAACACATCTTCTTTTGCTTGTACACCATCTGCCATTAAGACGCCAGTTGAAAACCCTTGGAACATTATGTTGAACACTGTCAAAAACGATTTGCAAGAACCCCGTGAAAGTCCCCAAGTTAAGGAAGAGCAAACAGATGCCCCACCAGCCTGTGCAGAAGAAAGTGTAGCAACCCCCACTGACATAAAAACAGAAGAGGACACAGTTGAGTCAGTTTAGATAAAATGAGAAAGTTATGGTTTTGGTTTTGTAACAAAGGCTGCTGTTGGACCTAGAAAGTGAAGCTTTTTTTTATGTACTTAGAGACATCTCTATAAATTGACTAGCTGAGGCAGGGCCTCAGCTGTCATTTGGTTTATAAATAGGTTTTAATAGTTGCATTTCCTACTTCCTGCATGGTTTCAGGTGCTTGTTGTGGGAAAGTTCTCTAGATGAGTGCAAATTTAACCAAATGAAATTGTATGTGTAAAAATGTTCAATTTTCACTTGTGAACTTTAAATTTAAATAAAAACATTTTGCCCTACTAAAACAGTTGAGTTCATGTCCTCATCCTTGTGTGACTCTAACATTCCTCCATCCCACCCCTCTGAAGAAGCTGTGACACTACATTCTCACATAAGTGTTTGGTTCAAGACTCATCTGTGTTGTGAGCTCGCACACATCACACTGCAGATGCTGAGACAGTGTTCATCCTGAGCACAGGCCACTGTCCCTGTCCAGACCAGGCTCTTGGGTCCACCAAGGCCTCTGGTGGCCAGACACCTCCAGGATTGGCATGACATTTCTGCCCTGACTGCCTCAGCACTGTGTTGTCCCTGAACAGTGGGGACTGTGTGGGGATACTTCCTGATAGACACAGCCATGCTTCTGCCCCTTGGCCTGGACTATGTCTGCTGACACCGATGTTGCTTCTGGTATCGGGAGGGTAGAATCTGGGGCACATCTACTATGTACAGAATAGCCCACAACAGCAGATTCTCCTCTGTAAATGACCATGGCCAAGGCCAAGAAGCCTTGACCTGGACAAAATGGGATCAAATAACCATCAGATTTCCCTTGGTCTCTGGGGAGTTCATTGCATGATCGAAAGCATATTTTAAATTATTTAATAAAAAAAAACCAGTAACAGGAGAGAATATAT
>NC_134852.1:15782500-15810000 GCF_049852395.1 Peromyscus maniculatus bairdii | reverse complement strand
CTTCAGCACCTGGCACAGTGGTCAGCTGCCCCAGTATCTCCACTCCTCTGATTGTACCTGACATACAAAAGAATCTTCCTGAAAAACAACTCATAAGACAACAGTTGTGGTGATGTTTTATTGGTGCTGAAATGTGATATTGTATGTGTATGTTGATCAATAAAGTTTGCCTGGAGATCAGAGGTCACAAAGAAAGCCATAAACAGCAGTCAGGTGTTGGTAGCACACACCCTTAATCCCTTAATCCGATCATGGGACAGGAGTGGTCTCTGTGACACACCCTGTATTTCTAGTAGTAACCATAGAGACCTGGAGGTCTGTATAGATAGGCAGTGAAGAGGAAGTGATGTGGCTGGGCTTAGGGCCAATGAGAAGGCAGAACAGGAAGCCTTTAAAAGCAGAGGTTAGACAGGAAGAAGCTCCCTCTGTGAAAGCTACAGCGGGCTGGTAAGGTAAGGCCCCTGGTGGCTTTTTGTTATTTCTCTCATCTCTTCAGCTATTACCCCTGTATTTGGCTCTGTGTTTCTGATTTAATAAGACTCTTTAGAAATTCGTCTACAAACAATTACTTGCAGAACAAAAGCAGTTGTCAAAACTTTAGCAAAAAAAGCTGGAGCTTGAGTTAGAAGAAGCTAAGGCACAACTGGCAGTATCTCTTAGCATTCAGCAGGAGACAGCCAACTTGGGTGCTGGATCAGCACCATCTAAATTACGTGTTCCACAGATACCCACCATGGCCTTTAACACTCCCCATCAGGTTCCTGTAAAACCTGACAAAAGCCGTCCAGGTCCATCCTTACAAATTTGAGAACTGAAAGGAACTACCTGGGATCCCCGTCTTAACAGGAGGAGCCAACATTTTTCCCATGGCAAAGAGCAGAGTCATAGGAAGGAATCTGTAATGAACACATTCAACAAGGCTGATGTTAAAACAGGTCAAACTGTCCCCTCTGAAAAACTCAATTCGGCCAAGCAAGAAACAAGTGAATCAAGTGAAAGAATAACCAAGCAAGAACTTGAGCAGTTAGATTCTAAATCTGAATCTAAATCACCTTTGAAAAACAAATTATCCCACCCCAAAGACTTGAAAAGTCAAGAATCAGAATGGATGAGGTTGTGCGATATGAACAAGAGAGATCCGATTATAAAAATGTATCTTCAGGATAGAGCTGAGGGCAAAGATGAAGATGTCAAAGAAAAGAGAAGAACTGCAGAGAAAAAGGATAAAGATGAGCACATGAAATCATCTGAACACAGGCTGATTGGAGGTGGAAGTCAAATCATAAATGGCATTGTGCAAACACAGGACATGGTTACAGAAGAATTGGAAAACCAGGGGACAAAACCAGGGAGATCAAACACTCGAAAGAGATCAAGATCGAGGTCACCTAAGTCTTGGTCACCAACTATACATTCCCCAAAGGGAAGAGATAAATGGTCACCCAAAGAAAGGCAGAAAAGTATGTTTCCAACTTTGGCCCCCACAGCTGGAAAGATGCATCAGTCAGGACTTCCACAGTCACATAGGGAAGAAAGAAATGTTAAGAAAAGTGCTAAGCAGGATGTTCGAGATCCCAGACTGCTGAAAAAGATGCATGAAGGTCGGCCTCAAGAAACTGCAAGTAAACATTCTATGAGGTCAGATGCTGAGCCAAAAGAGAATATAGAGAATTGGCAAAGCTCTAAGTCTGCAGAAAGATGGAAATCTGGTTGGCAAGAAAGTCAAAGCTTCCAACAGTGTGATGACCAGAGTAAAGCACCTCATCTAAGGCAAAAGGAGAGCTGGTCAAGCACTAAAGGAATCTTGTCACCTGGAAGCCCAAAGCAGCCCCATGGAGCAAGGGTAGATGCCAATCTTGAGATTCCTAAAGACTTAACTCTTGCAAGCCAAAGAGAATTCCTTCAAAAGACGAGTGAACGTTTAGCTTCCGGTGGAATTACACAGGATGAGTTCCTTGGTGTTGTGCATCAATTTCAACAGCTTTTTGAGGATCAAGATGGTGGAGGAGAGGAGCAGACATCTCCCTTCAATGATGGATTTCCACTTAAGCGACCTAGATATGAAGATTCAGATAAAGCGTTTGTAGATGGCCCAGCATCAAGATTTGTTGGCCTCCAAACAAATGAGCGGCTTCCAGCCTTAGCTGCAGACCGACCATTATTTGATGGGCCTGGTAAGCCATCTGTGAAGAGAGATGGCCCAGCCAAGATAATTTGTGAAGGACCTAATAAATTAAGCCCTAGAATGAATGGACCTCCTACAGCAGGTTCTTTTCGGTTTGATGGGTCACCAGGACCAATGGGAGGAGGAGGCATTATGCCATTCCAAGGACCAAAAGGTCAGTTTGGAGGTGGGGGCCCTTTGAGATTTCAAGTTCCTCCAGGACCAGTAGGAACACCTCTGTGGTGTGGAGGGACAATTGGTCAAGGAGGACGAGGAGGACACGGTCGAGGAGGACGCGGTCGACCAGGACGAGGACGAGGACGAGGAGGAGGCAGTATTCGATTTGAAGGTTCAACTCGTGTGACTTTTCAGGGATCTACAGGTGTTAGGAGATTTGAAGGACCAGGGAGTAAGCCTGGGGGTGGTCTGAGGTCTGAGTGCCCTCATGGACAGAGCGTGGGTAGTCTCAGATTTGAGGGGGATCATGGTCCATCAGGGGCAGCAATTAGGTTTGATGGGCCTCATGGTGAGCCAGGTGGTGCTATCAGATTTGAGGGCCCTTTGCTACAGCAAGCTGCTGGAATGAGGTTTCAGGGTCCCCAGGGTCAGTCCGTAGCTGGTCTGAGATTGGAAGGATATAATCAACTAGGTGGGAACCTTATTTCTGAGGGACCACATGGCCAACCAGGTGTTGGGATCAGGTTTGAAGGACCTTTAGTACAAAAGGGAGGTGGAATGAGGTTTGAGGGTCCTGAACCAGGAGGTGGCCTGAGAATTGCATCACCTCTGGGTCAAGGTGGTCCCCGATTTGAAGGTTGTCACTCTCTAAGGTTTGATGGACAGCCAGGTCAGCCATCACTTTTGCCAAGATTGGATGGAACACAAGGCCAGCCAGGTCCTAGATTGGCAAGAACTCTTCAGCCAGGTCCACAGAGATTTGCTGGGCCACCTGGACAGCAGGTTCAACCGAGATTTGGTAGTGTACCTCCAAGATTTCATGGGCCACAACAGGAGCAAGCATCAAGACCTGATATTCCTCTCGGTCTGCAAGGTCCCCAATATGACATCCATCCTTCACAAAGGCTTGAATCTTTCAATCAGACTGGCCCATATAATGACCCACCTGGCAATGCTTTGAATGTTCCGTCTGAAGGACTACAATTCCAAAGGCATGAACAGATATTTGATACACCTCAAGGACCAAACTGTAATGGACCTCATGGCCCTGGAAACCAGAATTTCCCAAATGCCCTTACCAGAGCTTCAGGACACTCTTTTGATGAAAAGAATCTTCAGAGTTCTCAGTTGGGAAACTTGGGCAATTTACCTAGTCCGATGTCAGGAGGAGATATTCAGCCATCTCAAAAGGTTGTGACTGGTGTTGCTCAGCCAGTAGCATTTGGCCAAGGACAACAGTTTTTACCAGTTCATCCACAGAATGCTGGAGCTTTCATTCAAAATCCTTCAGGAGGTCTTCCTGAAGCATATCCTGATCATCATCTCAGTGAGGTGGGTGTAAATGAATTGTTTTCAAAACTGGTAAAAGCAGGAATTCTCAAATTGTCACAGCCTGATTCAACTGCAACCCAGGAAAAGGAGGCTGATGCTCAGCATCCCCCTGAAGAGGGGAAGGATGAGAATGAAGATCAAGATGTTCCAGATCTCACTCATTTTACAACTGAAGAATTGAAACAACGTTATGACAGTGTCATAAACCGGCTGTACACTGGGATTCAGTGTTCTTCTTGTGGAATGAGGTTTCCGACATCCCAGAGAGATGTTTATGCAGATCACTTGGACTGGCATTATCGGCAAAATAGAAGTGAGAAAGATGTTAGCAGAAAGGTCACTCATAGACGTTGGTACTGCAGTTTAACAGCCTGGATAGAATTTGAAGAAATAGCTGATCTGGAAGAAGGTGCAGAACGCCGGTGTTTCGAAAAGGTTCATCAAGAGGTTGTCCTCAAATCTCAGGAGGCTGCTAAAGAAAAGGAGTTCCACAGTGTCCCTGCTGGACCAGCTGGAGCACTTGAGAGTTGTGAAGTCTGTCAAGAACAATTTGAACAGTACTGGGATGGAGAGGAGGAAGAATGGCACTTAAAAAATGCTATTGGAGTAGACGGAAAGATTTACCATCCATCGTGTTATGCAGGTGACCAAAACACATCTTCTTTTGCTTGTACACCATCTGCCATCAAGACGCCAGTTGAAAACCCTTGGAACATTATGTTGAACACTGTCAAAAACGATTTGCAAGAACCCCGTGAAAGTCCCCAAGTTAAGGAAGAGCAAACAGATGCCCCACCAGCCTGTGCAGAAGAAAGTGTAGCAACCCCCACTGACATAAAAACAGAAGAGGACACAGTTGAGTCAGTTTAGATAAAATGAGAAAGTTATGGTTTTGGTTTTGTAACAAAGGCTGCTGTTGGACCTAGAAAGTGAAGCTTTTTTTTATGTACTTAGAGACATCTCTATAAATTGACTAGCTGAGGCAGGGCCTCAGCTGTCATTTGGTTTATAAATAGGTTTTAATAGTTGCATTTCCTACTTCCTGCATGGTTTCAGGTGCTTGTTGTGGGAAAGTTCTCTAGATGAGTGCAAATTTAACCAAATGAAATTGTATGTGTAAAAATGTTCAATTTTCACTTGTGAACTTTAAATTTAAATAAAAACATTTTGCCCTACTAAAACAGTTGAGTTCATGTCCTCATCCTTGTGTGACTCTAACATTCCTCCATCCCACCCCTCTGAAGAAGCTGTGACACTACATTCTCACATAAGTGTTTGGTTCAAGACTCATCTGTGTTGTGAGCTCGCACACATCACACTGCAGATGCTGAGACAGTGTTCATCCTGAGCACAGGCCACTGTCCCTGTCCAGACCAGGCTCTTGGGTCCACCAAGGCCTCTGGTGGCCAGACACCTCCAGGATTGGCATGACATTTCTGCCCTGACTGCCTCAGCACTGTGTTGTCCCTGAACAGTGGGGACTGTGTGGGGATACTTCCTGATAGACACAGCCATGCTTCTGCCCCTTGGCCTGGACTATGTCTGCTGACACCGATGTTGCTTCTGGTATCGGGAGGGTAGAATCTGGGGCACATCTACTATGTACAGAATAGCCCACAACAGCAGATTCTCCTCTGTAAATGACCATGGCCAAGGCCAAGAAGCCTTGACCTGGACAAAATGGGATCAAATAACCATCAGATTTCCCTTGGTCTCTGGGGAGTTCATTGCATGATCGAAAGCATATTTTAAATTATTTAATAAAAAAAAACCAGTAACAGGAGAGAATATATTTTGTTGATCATGGAACCTAGGATGCAGAAAGCAGCATCCAGAACTGAGTATCCACTGTGGACTTTGCAGTCCCAGAATAAGCAGCAGCTTCAGAAGCTCCCACTAGGAGCATCAACAGCTGGAGTATCCGCTGAGCCAGCATCAGCACTGGTGAGACATGCAGGCCATCATTACATCACAGGTAGCAGATACCCCAGAGAGGCAGCTTGAGCAGCAAGGGTCTGTCCATCTCTGCTGTGAAGAAGCCACAGTGGGGAGGGCACAGTCAGTCAGAGTGTTTGTGGGAGCTAGACTGACATTTGCAACCTTGAGGAGCCACATAGAGATGCCATGGGAGAGCTGAAAGGCAGGCAGTGGTGCTGGCTTGGAGACTGCAGTCAGAGGCTTTGAACCCCAGCACCAGAATAGGTCTGTCAGCAGGCAGCGGAGGGTGATCCTGCAGGGCACCAAGATGCCAGGGTGTGCACCCTAGGTGGACCAGGAAGCAGGTACCTTCCATTCTGAGTGTGTATGCATTCAGGGAACACCAAGGTCCTTGTGGAGATGAGGCAGCATCCCCAAGGATGGAAGCCATGGTGGAAGCAGTGCTGTAGATCCAAGGGAGACTGCTGCTGGAGGGCCCAGGTATGGAGAGGGCAGCAAAGCTTTTGTGCACAGGGTCTGATGCCCTAGCAGCAGAGCTTGAACTGCTTAGTGAGGCAGAGCCTTACTCCACCATGAATGTCAAGCTACCATAATGCAGTCCACAGAGGATGCAAGGCAGGACCATCATGCTGAATGGAAGGCTCATAGGGACAGTGAGGCACCTTGAGCCCATGCAGCATGGGAGATTGAAGGCCCTCAGGCCCCAGGGCTGGGATTGTAAAACTGAATGTGTCGGAGTCAGCAGCCAAAGCCACGTAGCCTCTGTTTGCTGGCGGTGAACAAATAAATGGCTTCCTTAAGACACAGCTTCCTGGTTCATGCTAGCTGCACAGAGAGCTCTTTGGAAGAGGTCTGCAGCTACTCAGCTATGGTGACACAATCTTTGTCCCAGGACAAAGTTCTTAGGGCCAGGCTAGCAGGCCATGAAGTGCCTCTGAAGCTCAGAGCAAAAGTTTTAGAGACTCTTGTGTGAACTGGGTTGTTGCATTCAAGGGATCTGCAACAAATTTTTGGTTGTGGGTCTCTTGATATTTAGAACATTTTGCTTCAGATTCATTATGACTTGGACAGCTCTACAGAGATTTCAGGGCATATGAGGAGCCAGGCCCAGATCTTGAGATTTCAGTGGATCTTTAAGGCCAGTATCAGAACTGACTGTTTGAACTGTTCGGACTTAAGAAATGGGATGGACAAGAGTGGTTCATTGCAATGGGACGATTTTGATTTCAGACACACACGTGCACACACACACACACACACACACACACACACACACACACACACACACACAAACACACAATTAAATGTGATGAATTACAAACTGTTTTGTGTAGAAATGTAACTGTTTGTGTAAAAATGAAACTGTTTTTTGTAGGAATAGAGAAGTTTGTTTTTTTCTGCCCAGGCTCAAGATGAAGCTTCAAAAAATATAAAGTAAGGGGGATTTGTTATATTCTTCAGTCTATTTAATTTAATAAAATGTACTGATGAGTAGAAGTTGGAGGAATATTTGCTCCTGGATTAGAGCAGCTCAAATGCAAAACACTTTCTTGATCTTTGTATGGATAATGTTAGCCTGTATTAATGTACCCTATGTTTTGTTAGCAAGAAATGCAAAAAGTTAAGTCAGATGTTTGGTATATTTTATAAAGTATAAATAGTTCTATTAAGAGTCTACTTTTGGATGTAAGATTGTGAGAATTTTAATTTTGTATACTAATATTCATAACAGAATTATGATGTTACCCTGTTAATGTGAATGGTGATCCGAAGGAGTCCTTAGATTTGATGTGGTTTCATCAGGGGTTTATTGATTTTAAAAAGTGCTTGATGTAGCTAAAACTGTTCTAGACTTCCTGGTCCAATATCTATATACAGCCATTCTATCTTGATCATCTTCTACTCCTTTATTAGGAGGTATAGCAGCCATAAAAGAACAGGTGCGTTGCTGTGATTATTCCATCTACTTATAAGCTCTTAGGGAAAGCTGACTAGAGTCAAGGTCTGCGCCCTCAATAAGCTCTTTATATTATTATAAGGGGGAATTTGTGGGGGCCCACCAAGGCTCCCCTGGTAAGACCGTACTCAAGGTCAGAGAATCTGAGCTTGCTTTACCCAGCAGGGCTATAGAATGAGAAGATTTGCCCACAGGCAAGGTCACCAGGTATTTTGAAGTGTCTCCACTTGGCTGTACATTGTGCTTTGATCTTGAAAGTGGTACGATTTTGCCTCTCCCCTTTGTACAGTATAAAAAGCCCATTATAATAAATCTTGAGGAGACACCGTATTCACCCTGGGCCCACCCACAGCTATTCTGTATCTCTGTCTTTCTCTGCATCCCTGCCTACATTTCTATCTATTATTTCCTCATTGCGCTCACCTCTCCCAAGAAGCCTTCAACAGTGTGGAGCTATCCTCCCTCATTGGTGGAGCCAATGATGTCTTCAGGTGCCATGGATTTGCTGGTAGTTGTGAGCTGCCTCAGTGCAGTGCTGGGAACTGAATTCATTCTTCAGGATTTACATCAAGTGTTCCTAAACGCTGAGGCATATCTCCACCTCCTGTTTCTTTTATGCAGTGTGTGTGTGTGTGTTTGTGTGTGTGTGTGTGTGTGTGTGTTGTGTTTTGCCTGCATGTATGCATGTGCCACATGTGTGCCTGAAGCACATGGAGGCCAGAATAAGGCTTTGGAACTCCTGGGAGGGGGTTATAGATGTTTGTGACTGCCATGTAGATAATGGAATTTGAACCCAAGTCCTTGGAAGAACAGACAATGCTACGAGTTCTTCTACCATCTCCAGCCTTTGTTTTGCCTGACTCCTCACACCTGGAAGGGATCTAATGTTCTCTTCTGTTCTCAATTGTTATTAAGGTTTATTTTCATGCTGGCTGTGGTCACACACACACACACACACACACACACACACACACACACACCTTTGATCTCAGTACCAGAGAGGGAGGAGGATCTGTGACTTGGAGGTTAACCTGGTCTACACAGCCAGTAAAAAAAAAAAGCAACATAATAGGATACTACACAGTAAACTCAACCTCCAAATTATTTTCAATTTCCTGTGTGTTTGTTTTGCCTGTCACTCTGTACATCATTTACATGCAGTGCTCAAGGAGACCACAAGAGGGTGACAGATACCTTGGAACCATGGCCATAGAGGGTTGAGAGCCACCATTTTTTTTAAGGTGCTGGGACCTTAAGCCATCTCTCTGGCCCCTGTACTTAGAATTCCTAAGGGAAACTAGAGACTCTAATATAGAACAGTGAGGAAAGCTTTAAGGAACAGACATATTTATCTTCAGGGAGACCTCAAGCAGAGAGCAGAGTGAAATCTTGAGATCTAGAGATCCAACAACTGACAATGTAACAACAGGTTTTATGCACCACCACACTCTGCAGCAAAAAATATCTTCATAAGATTGACAGAGCACGGCCTGTCGTGGTGGTGGTGGTGGTGGTGGTGGTGGTGGTGGTGGTGGTGGTGCTGGTGCTGGTGCTGGTGGTGGTGACACAAGCTTTTAATCCCAGTACTCGGGAGCCAGAGCCAGGTGGATCTCTGTGAGTTTGAGGGCAGCCTGGTCTACAAATTGAGGTCCAGAAGAGGCAGCAAAACTACACAAGGAAACCCTGTCTTGAAAAAATAAAAACAAACAAACAAAGAAAGGAAGATTGGCAGAGCAGGCAAGCAGACATCTGAGAAGGAACACACATGTTGCTGCTTTGAGCTTGGGGATTAAAATTCAAACCCTTGTATGGAGGGATAGAATGGCAGTGATCTCCAAAGCTCAACCTCACTTTGTAGGCCAGGCAGGCCTCAAACTCAGAGGCCTCCTGCAGTGCTGGGATTAAAGGCTTGTGTCACCACCACCAGGCTAATCAACTCTTACTGAGGACAGCAGGCAGTCTAATCTGGTGGCCCTTTCCTTCAGATGGAGCCTGTAAGGTCAAGTCTAAAATGATGGACCTTTCCCTAGGTTGGAGCCTGTAGAGCTAAGTCTAGACCTTCCCAGTAAGAGGGCACCTTCTGGGAACCCAACTTTTGAACACTCTGGAACCCCATTGAAACAGTTACCTGGGCCTTTTTGTGTCTGTAGGGAAAGGAGCCTCAGTGGCTTCTGGAAGCGCCCAGAGTTTCCCGGTGAAACTGTGGCGTTTCTTCCGCGAGGTTCCCCTGGATTGTTCCCCATCCTTCCTCCTTGATCATCCTCTGGTGAAGTCACAGTCCCTAGAGACCTGGGGAGCGTGGCCCAGGTGTTAGAAGGGAGGCATGGTGTGGAGCAGCTTCAGCTTTGGCAGCACTGACTGCAGAGAGAGGCGGCCTAGGTGCCATGTCAGAGCAGACTCTGGCTGAGGCCAGGTCTCTGGGGACAAGGGAGGACACATGTCGGGATTATCAGACATGTTGGAAGACCTGACCTTCAATGACGAACCACACATCAATATGCTGACCATAGTAACCTAGGAGAACCTGCCCTTTGCCAGGAAGATCCTCTCTCATTGAGGCCCCAAAAGCCAAGGTTCCTCCTGACAGAAGCTTCCTCTTATGTACCTTATGGATTCTATCGTGGAAAACATTGAAAGAGAGTATCTGGCTGCCTTTACTAACAATCTAGTTGCAACATTGATTTGTGTGTTTGAAAAGGTGGATGAAAATGCTAGAAAAAGTTTATTAAATTACGTTCCACATGGGATGAAATACTCCCTTTGAAGAAACTGTGTCTTGGATGTCAGAGTGAATTCATTAGATCCTTCTTAGCCTATTAAACCTCTACCCCCTAATGGGAAGACATGTAGCAGCCACGTAAAGCCCACATTTTTGAATAAACAACCTGAGGAGCCTTCAGCACCTGGCACAGTGGTCAGCTGCCCCAGTATCTCCACTCCTCTGATTGTACCTGACATACAAAAGAATCTTCCTGAAAAACAACTCATAAGACAACAGTTGTGGTGATGTTTTATTGGTGCTGAAATGTGATATTGTATGTGTATGTTGATCAATAAAGTTTGCCTGGAGATCAGAGGTCACAAAGAAAGCCATAAACAGCAGTCAGGTGTTGGTAGCACACACCCTTAATCCCTTAATCCGATCATGGGACAGGAGTGGTCTCTGTGACACACCCTGTATTTCTAGTAGTAACCATAGAGACCTGGAGGTCTGTATAGATAGGCAGTGAAGAGGAAGTGATGTGGCTGGGCTTAGGGCCAATGAGAAGGCAGAACAGGAAGCCTATAAAAGCAGAGGTTAGACAGGAAGAAGCTCCCTCTGTGAAAGCTACAGCGGGCTGGTAAGGTAAGGCCCCTGGTGGCTTTTTGTTATTTCTCTCATCTCTTCGGCTATTACCCCTGTATTTGGCTCTGTGTTTCTGATTTAATAAGACTCTTTAGAAATTCGTCTACAAACAATTACTTGCAGAACAAAAGCAGTTGTCAAAACTTTAGCAAAAAAAGCTGGAGCTTGAGTTAGAAGAAGCTAAGGCACAACTGGCAGTATCTCTTAGCATTCAGCAGGAGACAGCCAACTTGGGTGCTGGATCAGCACCATCTAAATTACGTGTTCCACAGATACCCACCATGGCCTTTAACACTCCCCATCAGGTTCCTGTAAAACCTGACAAAAGCCGTCCAGGTCCATCCTTACAAATTTGAGAACTGAAAGGAACTACCTGGGATCCCCGTCTTAACAGGAGGAGCCAACATTTTTCCCATGGCAAAGAGCAGAGTCATAGGAAGGAATCTGTAATGAACACATTCAACAAGGCTGATGTTAAAACAGGTCAAACTGTCCCCTCTGAAAAACTCAATTCGGCCAAGCAAGAAACAAGTGAATCAAGTGAAAGAATAACCAAGCAAGAACTTGAGCAGTTAGATTCTAAATCTGAATCTAAATCACCTTTGAAAAACAAATTATCCCACCCCAAAGACTTGAAAAGTCAAGAATCAGAATGGATGAGGTTGTGCGATATGAACAAGAGAGATCCGATTATAAAAATGTATCTTCAGGATAGAGCTGAGGGCAAAGATGAAGATGTCAAAGAAAAGAGAAGAACTGCAGAGAAAAAGGATAAAGATGAGCACATGAAATCATCTGAACACAGGCTGATTGGAGGTGGAAGTCAAATCATAAATGGCATTGTGCAAACACAGGACATGGTTACAGAAGAATTGGAAAACCAGGGGACAAAACCAGGGAGATCAAACACTCGAAAGAGATCAAGATCGAGGTCACCTAAGTCTTGGTCACCAACTATACATTCCCCAAAGGGAAGAGATAAATGGTCACCCAAAGAAAGGCAGAAAAGTATGTTTCCAACTTTGGCCCCCACAGCTGGAAAGATGCATCAGTCAGGACTTCCACAGTCACATAGGGAAGAAAGAAATGTTAAGAAAAGTGCTAAGCAGGATGTTCGAGATCCCAGACTGCTGAAAAAGATGCATGAAGGTCGGCCTCAAGAAACTGCAAGTAAACATTCTATGAGGTCAGATGCTGAGCCAAAAGAGAATATAGAGAATTGGCAAAGCTCTAAGTCTGCAGAAAGATGGAAATCTGGTTGGCAAGAAAGTCAAAGCTTCCAACAGTGTGATGACCAGAGTAAAGCACCTCATCTAAGGCAAAAGGAGAGCTGGTCAAGCACTAAAGGAATCTTGTCACCTGGAAGCCCAAAGCAGCCCCATGGAGCAAGGGTAGATGCCAATCTTGAGATTCCTAAAGACTTAACTCTTGCAAGCCAAAGAGAATTCCTTCAAAAGACGAGTGAACGTTTAGCTTCCGGTGGAATTACACAGGATGAGTTCCTTGGTGTTGTGCATCAATTTCAACAGCTTTTTGAGGATCAAGATGGTGGAGGAGAGGAGCAGACATCTCCCTTCAATGATGGATTTCCACTTAAGCGACCTAGATATGAAGATTCAGATAAAGCGTTTGTAGATGGCCCAGCATCAAGATTTGTTGGCCTCCAAACAAATGAGCGGCTTCCAGCCTTAGCTGCAGACCGACCATTATTTGATGGGCCTGGTAAGCCATCTGTGAAGAGAGATGGCCCAGCCAAGATAATTTGTGAAGGACCTAATAAATTAAGCCCTAGAATGAATGGACCTCCTACAGCAGGTTCTTTTCGGTTTGATGGGTCACCAGGACCAATGGGAGGAGGAGGCATTATGCCATTCCAAGGACCAAAAGGTCAGTTTGGAGGTGGGGGCCCTTTGAGATTTCAAGTTCCTCCAGGACCAGTAGGAACACCTCTGTGGTGTGGAGGGACAATTGGTCAAGGAGGACGAGGAGGACACGGTCGAGGAGGACGCGGTCGACCAGGACGAGGACGAGGACGAGGAGGAGGCAGTATTCGATTTGAAGGTTCAACTCGTGTGACTTTTCAGGGATCTACAGGTGTTAGGAGATTTGAAGGACCAGGGAGTAAGCCTGGGGGTGGTCTGAGGTCTGAGTGCCCTCATGGACAGAGCGTGGGTAGTCTCAGATTTGAGGGGGATCATGGTCCATCAGGGGCAGCAATTAGGTTTGATGGGCCTCATGGTGAGCCAGGTGGTGCTATCAGATTTGAGGGCCCTTTGCTACAGCAAGCTGCTGGAATGAGGTTTCAGGGTCCCCAGGGTCAGTCCGTAGCTGGTCTGAGATTGGAAGGATATAATCAACTAGGTGGGAACCTTATTTCTGAGGGACCACATGGCCAACCAGGTGTTGGGATCAGGTTTGAAGGACCTTTAGTACAAAAGGGAGGTGGAATGAGGTTTGAGGGTCCTGAACCAGGAGGTGGCCTGAGAATTGCATCACCTCTGGGTCAAGGTGGTCCCCGATTTGAAGGTTGTCACTCTCTAAGGTTTGATGGACAGCCAGGTCAGCCATCACTTTTGCCAAGATTGGATGGAACACAAGGCCAGCCAGGTCCTAGATTGGCAAGAACTCTTCAGCCAGGTCCACAGAGATTTGCTGGGCCACCTGGACAGCAGGTTCAACCGAGATTTGGTAGTGTACCTCCAAGATTTCATGGGCCACAACAGGAGCAAGCATCAAGACCTGATATTCCTCTCGGTCTGCAAGGTCCCCAATATGACATCCATCCTTCACAAAGGCTTGAATCTTTCAATCAGACTGGCCCATATAATGACCCACCTGGCAATGCTTTGAATGTTCCGTCTGAAGGACTACAATTCCAAAGGCATGAACAGATATTTGATACACCTCAAGGACCAAACTGTAATGGACCTCATGGCCCTGGAAACCAGAATTTCCCAAATGCCCTTACCAGAGCTTCAGGACACTCTTTTGATGAAAAGAATCTTCAGAGTTCTCAGTTGGGAAACTTGGGCAATTTACCTAGTCCGATGTCAGGAGGAGATATTCAGCCATCTCAAAAGGTTGTGACTGGTGTTGCTCAGCCAGTAGCATTTGGCCAAGGACAACAGTTTTTACCAGTTCATCCACAGAATGCTGGAGCTTTCATTCAAAATCCTTCAGGAGGTCTTCCTGAAGCATATCCTGATCATCATCTCAGTGAGGTGGGTGTAAATGAATTGTTTTCAAAACTGGTAAAAGCAGGAATTCTCAAATTGTCACAGCCTGATTCAACTGCAACCCAGGAAAAGGAGGCTGATGCTCAGCATCCCCCTGAAGAGGGGAAGGATGAGAATGAAGATCAAGATGTTCCAGATCTCACTCATTTTACAACTGAAGAATTGAAACAACGTTATGACAGTGTCATAAACCGGCTGTACACTGGGATTCAGTGTTCTTCTTGTGGAATGAGGTTTCCGACATCCCAGAGAGATGTTTATGCAGATCACTTGGACTGGCATTATCGGCAAAATAGAAGTGAGAAAGATGTTAGCAGAAAGGTCACTCATAGACGTTGGTACTGCAGTTTAACAGCCTGGATAGAATTTGAAGAAATAGCTGATCTGGAAGAAGGTGCAGAACGCCGGTGTTTCGAAAAGGTTCATCAAGAGGTTGTCCTCAAATCTCAGGAGGCTGCTAAAGAAAAGGAGTTCCACAGTGTCCCTGCTGGACCAGCTGGAGCACTTGAGAGTTGTGAAGTCTGTCAAGAACAATTTGAACAGTACTGGGATGGAGAGGAGGAAGAATGGCACTTAAAAAATGCTATTGGAGTAGACGGAAAGATTTACCATCCATCGTGTTATGCAGGTGACCAAAACACATCTTCTTTTGCTTGTACACCATCTGCCATCAAGACGCCAGTTGAAAACCCTTGGAACATTATGTTGAACACTGTCAAAAACGATTTGCAAGAACCCCGTGAAAGTCCCCAAGTTAAGGAAGAGCAAACAGATGCCCCACCAGCCTGTGCAGAAGAAAGTGTAGCAACCCCCACTGACATAAAAACAGAAGAGGACACAGTTGAGTCAGTTTAGATAAAATGAGAAAGTTATGGTTTTGGTTTTGTAACAAAGGCTGCTGTTGGACCTAGAAAGTGAAGCTTTTTTTTATGTACTTAGAGACATCTCTATAAATTGACTAGCTGAGGCAGGGCCTCAGCTGTCATTTGGTTTATAAATAGGTTTTAATAGTTGCATTTCCTACTTCCTGCATGGTTTCAGGTGCTTGTTGTGGGAAAGTTCTCTAGATGAGTGCAAATTTAACCAAATGAAATTGTATGTGTAAAAATGTTCAATTTTCACTTGTGAACTTTAAATTTAAATAAAAACATTTTGCCCTACTAAAACAGTTGAGTTCATGTCCTCATCCTTGTGTGACTCTAACATTCCTCCATCCCACCCCTCTGAAGAAGCTGTGACACTACATTCTCACATAAGTGTTTGGTTCAAGACTCATCTGTGTTGTGAGCTCGCACACATCACACTGCAGATGCTGAGACAGTGTTCATCCTGAGCACAGGCCACTGTCCCTGTCCAGACCAGGCTCTTGGGTCCACCAAGGCCTCTGGTGGCCAGACACCTCCAGGATTGGCATGACATTTCTGCCCTGACTGCCTCAGCACTGTGTTGTCCCTGAACAGTGGGGACTGTGTGGGGATACTTCCTGATAGACACAGCCATGCTTCTGCCCCTTGGCCTGGACTATGTCTGCTGACACCGATGTTGCTTCTGGTATCGGGAGGGTAGAATCTGGGGCACATCTACTATGTACAGAATAGCCCACAACAGCAGATTCTCCTCTGTAAATGACCATGGCCAAGGCCAAGAAGCCTTGACCTGGACAAAATGGGATCAAATAACCATCAGATTTCCCTTGGTCTCTGGGGAGTTCATTGCATGATCGAAAGCATATTTTAAATTATTTAATAAAAAAAAACCAGTAACAGGAGAGAATATATTTTGTTGATCATGGAACCTAGGATGCAGAAAGCAGCATCCAGAACTGAGTATCCACTGTGGACTTTGCAGTCCCAGAATAAGCAGCAGCTTCAGAAGCTCCCACTAGGAGCATCAACAGCTGGAGTATCCGCTGAGCCAGCATCAGCACTGGTGAGACATGCAGGCCATCATTACATCACAGGTAGCAGATACCCCAGAGAGGCAGCTTGAGCAGCAAGGGTCTGTCCATCTCTGCTGTGAAGAAGCCACAGTGGGGAGGGCACAGTCAGTCAGAGTGTTTGTGGGAGCTAGACTGACATTTGCAACCTTGAGGAGCCACATAGAGATGCCATGGGAGAGCTGAAAGGCAGGCAGTGGTGCTGGCTTGGAGACTGCAGTCAGAGGCTTTGAACCCCAGCACCAGAATAGGTCTGTCAGCAGGCAGCGGAGGGTGATCCTGCAGGGCACCAAGATGCCAGGGTGTGCACCCTAGGTGGACCAGGAAGCAGGTACCTTCCATTCTGAGTGTGTATGCATTCAGGGAACACCAAGGTCCTTGTGGAGATGAGGCAGCATCCCCAAGGATGGAAGCCATGGTGGAAGCAGTGCTGTAGATCCAAGGGAGACTGCTGCTGGAGGGCCCAGGTATGGAGAGGGCAGCAAAGCTTTTGTGCACAGGGTCTGATGCCCTAGCAGCAGAGCTTGAACTGCTTAGTGAGGCAGAGCCTTACTCCACCATGAATGTCAAGCTACCATAATGCAGTCCACAGAGGATGCAAGGCAGGACCATCATGCTGAATGGAAGGCTCATAGGGACAGTGAGGCACCTTGAGCCCATGCAGCATGGGAGATTGAAGGCCCTCAGGCCCCAGGGCTGGGATTGTAAAACTGAATGTGTCGGAGTCAGCAGCCAAAGCCACGTAGCCTCTGTTTGCTGGCGGTGAACAAATAAATGGCTTCCTTAAGACACAGCTTCCTGGTTCATGCTAGCTGCACAGAGAGCTCTTTGGAAGAGGTCTGCAGCTACTCAGCTATGGTGACACAATCTTTGTCCCAGGACAAAGTTCTTAGGGCCAGGCTAGCAGGCCATGAAGTGCCTCTGAAGCTCAGAGCAAAAGTTTTAGAGACTCTTGTGTGAACTGGGTTGTTGCATTCAAGGGATCTGCAACAAATTTTTGGTTGTGGGTCTCTTGATATTTAGAACATTTTGCTTCAGATTCATTATGACTTGGACAGCTCTACAGAGATTTCAGGGCATATGAGGAGCCAGGCCCAGATCTTGAGATTTCAGTGGATCTTTAAGGCCAGTATCAGAACTGACTGTTTGAACTGTTCGGACTTAAGAAATGGGATGGACAAGAGTGGTTCATTGCAATGGGACGATTTTGATTTCAGACACACACGTGCACACACACACACACACACACACACACACACACACACACACAAACACACAATTAAATGTGATGAATTACAAACTGTTTTGTGTAGAAATGTAACTGTTTGTGTAAAAATGAAACTGTTTTTTGTAGGAATAGAGAAGTTTGTTTTTTTCTGCCCAGGCTCAAGATGAAGCTTCAAAAAATATAAAGTAAGGGGGATTTGTTATATTCTTCAGTCTATTTAATTTAATAAAATGTACTGATGAGTAGAAGTTGGAGGAATATTTGCTCCTGGATTAGAGCAGCTCAAATGCAAAACACTTTCTTGATCTTTGTATGGATAATGTTAGCCTGTATTAATGTACCCTATGTTTTGTTAGCAAGAAATGCAAAAAGTTAAGTCAGATGTTTGGTATATTTTATAAAGTATAAATAGTTCTATTAAGAGTCTACTTTTGGATGTAAGATTGTGAGAATTTTAATTTTGTATACTAATATTCATAACAGAATTATGATGTTACCCTGTTAATGTGAATGGTGATCCGAAGGAGTCCTTAGATTTGATGTGGTTTCATCAGGGGTTTATTGATTTTAAAAAGTGCTTGATGTAGCTAAAACTGTTCTAGACTTCCTGGTCCAATATCTATATACAGCCATTCTATCTTGATCATCTTCTACTCCTTTATTAGGAGGTATAGCAGCCATAAAAGAACAGGTGCGTTGCTGTGATTATTCCATCTACTTATAAGCTCTTAGGGAAAGCTGACTAGAGTCAAGGTCTGCGCCCTCAATAAGCTCTTTATATTATTATAAGGGGGAATTTGTGGGGGCCCACCAAGGCTCCCCTGGTAAGACCGTACTCAAGGTCAGAGAATCTGAGCTTGCTTTACCCAGCAGGGCTATAGAATGAGAAGATTTGCCCACAGGCAAGGTCACCAGGTATTTTGAAGTGTCTCCACTTGGCTGTACATTGTGCTTTGATCTTGAAAGTGGTACGATTTTGCCTCTCCCCTTTGTACAGTATAAAAAGCCCATTATAATAAATCTTGAGGAGACACCGTATTCACCCTGGGCCCACCCACAGCTATTCTGTATCTCTGTCTTTCTCTGCATCCCTGCCTACATTTCTATCTATTATTTCCTCATTGCGCTCACCTCTCCCAAGAAGCCTTCAACAGTGTGGAGCTATCCTCCCTCATTGGTGGAGCCAATGATGTCTTCAGGTGCCATGGATTTGCTGGTAGTTGTGAGCTGCCTCAGTGCAGTGCTGGGAACTGAATTCATTCTTCAGGATTTACATCAAGTGTTCCTAAACGCTGAGGCATATCTCCACCTCCTGTTTCTTTTATGCAGTGTGTGTGTGTGTGTTTGTGTGTGTGTGTGTGTGTGTGTGTTGTGTTTTGCCTGCATGTATGCATGTGCCACATGTGTGCCTGAAGCACATGGAGGCCAGAATAAGGCTTTGGAACTCCTGGGAGGGGGTTATAGATGTTTGTGACTGCCATGTAGATAATGGAATTTGAACCCAAGTCCTTGGAAGAACAGACAATGCTACGAGTTCTTCTACCATCTCCAGCCTTTGTTTTGCCTGACTCCTCACACCTGGAAGGGATCTAATGTTCTCTTCTGTTCTCAATTGTTATTAAGGTTTATTTTCATGCTGGCTGTGGTCACACACACACACACACACACACACACACACACACACACACACCTTTGATCTCAGTACCAGAGAGGGAGGAGGATCTGTGACTTGGAGGTTAACCTGGTCTACACAGCCAGTAAAAAAAAAAAGCAACATAATAGGATACTACACAGTAAACTCAACCTCCAAATTATTTTCAATTTCCTGTGTGTTTGTTTTGCCTGTCACTCTGTACATCATTTACATGCAGTGCTCAAGGAGACCACAAGAGGGTGACAGATACCTTGGAACCATGGCCATAGAGGGTTGAGAGCCACCATTTTTTTTAAGGTGCTGGGACCTTAAGCCATCTCTCTGGCCCCTGTACTTAGAATTCCTAAGGGAAACTAGAGACTCTAATATAGAACAGTGAGGAAAGCTTTAAGGAACAGACATATTTATCTTCAGGGAGACCTCAAGCAGAGAGCAGAGTGAAATCTTGAGATCTAGAGATCCAACAACTGACAATGTAACAACAGGTTTTATGCACCACCACACTCTGCAGCAAAAAATATCTTCATAAGATTGACAGAGCACGGCCTGTCGTGGTGGTGGTGGTGGTGGTGGTGGTGGTGGTGGTGGTGGTGGTGCTGGTGCTGGTGCTGGTGGTGGTGACACAAGCTTTTAATCCCAGTACTCGGGAGCCAGAGCCAGGTGGATCTCTGTGAGTTTGAGGGCAGCCTGGTCTACAAATTGAGGTCCAGAAGAGGCAGCAAAACTACACAAGGAAACCCTGTCTTGAAAAAATAAAAACAAACAAACAAAGAAAGGAAGATTGGCAGAGCAGGCAAGCAGACATCTGAGAAGGAACACACATGTTGCTGCTTTGAGCTTGGGGATTAAAATTCAAACCCTTGTATGGAGGGATAGAATGGCAGTGATCTCCAAAGCTCAACCTCACTTTGTAGGCCAGGCAGGCCTCAAACTCAGAGGCCTCCTGCAGTGCTGGGATTAAAGGCTTGTGTCACCACCACCAGGCTAATCAACTCTTACTGAGGACAGCAGGCAGTCTAATCTGGTGGCCCTTTCCTTCAGATGGAGCCTGTAAGGTCAAGTCTAAAATGATGGACCTTTCCCTAGGTTGGAGCCTGTAGAGCTAAGTCTAGACCTTCCCAGTAAGAGGGCACCTTCTGGGAACCCAACTTTTGAACACTCTGGAACCCCATTGAAACAGTTACCTGGGCCTTTTTGTGTCTGTAGGGAAAGGAGCCTCAGTGGCTTCTGGAAGCGCCCAGAGTTTCCCGGTGAAACTGTGGCGTTTCTTCCGCGAGGTTCCCCTGGATTGTTCCCCATCCTTCCTCCTTGATCATCCTCTGGTGAAGTCACAGTCCCTAGAGACCTGGGGAGCGTGGCCCAGGTGTTAGAAGGGAGGCATGGTGTGGAGCAGCTTCAGCTTTGGCAGCACTGACTGCAGAGAGAGGCGGCCTAGGTGCCATGTCAGAGCAGACTCTGGCTGAGGCCAGGTCTCTGGGGACAAGGGAGGACACATGTCGGGATTATCAGACATGTTGGAAGACCTGACCTTCAATGACGAACCACACATCAATATGCTGACCATAGTAACCTAGGAGAACCTGCCCTTTGCCAGGAAGATCCTCTCTCATTGAGGCCCCAAAAGCCAAGGTTCCTCCTGACAGAAGCTTCCTCTTATGTACCTTATGGATTCTATCGTGGAAAACATTGAAAGAGAGTATCTGGCTGCCTTTACTAACAATCTAGTTGCAACATTGATTTGTGTGTTTGAAAAGGTGGATGAAAATGCTAGAAAAAGTTTATTAAATTACGTTCCACATGGGATGAAATACTCCCTTTGAAGAAACTGTGTCTTGGATGTCAGAGTGAATTCATTAGATCCTTCTTAGCCTATTAAACCTCTACCCCCTAATGGGAAGACATGTAGCAGCCACGTAAAGCCCACATTTTTGAATAAACAACCTGAGGAGCCTTCAGCACCTGGCACAGTGGTCAGCTGCCCCAGTATCTCCACTCCTCTGATTGTACCTGACATACAAAAGAATCTTCCTGAAAAACAACTCATAAGACAACAGTTGTGGTGATGTTTTATTGGTGCTGAAATGTGATATTGTATGTGTATGTTGATCAATAAAGTTTGCCTGGAGATCAGAGGTCACAAAGAAAGCCATAAACAGCAGTCAGGTGTTGGTAGCACACACCCTTAATCCCTTAATCCGATCATGGGACAGGAGTGGTCTCTGTGACACACCCTGTATTTCTAGTAGTAACCATAGAGACCTGGAGGTCTGTATAGATAGGCAGTGAAGAGGAAGTGATGTGGCTGGGCTTAGGGCCAATGAGAAGGCAGAACAGGAAGCCTATAAAAGCAGAGGTTAGACAGGAAGAAGCTCCCTCTGTGAAAGCTACAGCGGGCTGGTAAGGTAAGGCCCCTGGTGGCTTTTTGTTATTTCTCTCATCTCTTCGGCTATTACCCCTGTATTTGGCTCTGTGTTTCTGATTTAATAAGACTCTTTAGAAATTCGTCTACAAACAATTACTTGCAGAACAAAAGCAGTTGTCAAAACTTTAGCAAAAAAAGCTGGAGCTTGAGTTAGAAGAAGCTAAGGCACAACTGGCAGTATCTCTTAGCATTCAGCAGGAGACAGCCAACTTGGGTGCTGGATCAGCACCATCTAAATTACGTGTTCCACAGATACCCACCATGGCCTTTAACACTCCCCATCAGGTTCCTGTAAAACCTGACAAAAGCCGTCCAGGTCCATCCTTACAAATTTGAGAACTGAAAGGAACTACCTGGGATCCCCGTCTTAACAGGAGGAGCCAACATTTTTCCCATGGCAAAGAGCAGAGTCATAGGAAGGAATCTGTAATGAACACATTCAACAAGGCTGATGTTAAAACAGGTCAAACTGTCCCCTCTGAAAAACTCAATTCGGCCAAGCAAGAAACAAGTGAATCAAGTGAAAGAATAACCAAGCAAGAACTTGAGCAGTTAGATTCTAAATCTGAATCTAAATCACCTTTGAAAAACAAATTATCCCACCCCAAAGACTTGAAAAGTCAAGAATCAGAATGGATGAGGTTGTGCGATATGAACAAGAGAGATCCGATTATAAAAATGTATCTTCAGGATAGAGCTGAGGGCAAAGATGAAGATGTCAAAGAAAAGAGAAGAACTGCAGAGAAAAAGGATAAAGATGAGCACATGAAATCATCTGAACACAGGCTGATTGGAGGTGGAAGTCAAATCATAAATGGCATTGTGCAAACACAGGACATGGTTACAGAAGAATTGGAAAACCAGGGGACAAAACCAGGGAGATCAAACACTCGAAAGAGATCAAGATCGAGGTCACCTAAGTCTTGGTCACCAACTATACATTCCCCAAAGGGAAGAGATAAATGGTCACCCAAAGAAAGGCAGAAAAGTATGTTTCCAACTTTGGCCCCCACAGCTGGAAAGATGCATCAGTCAGGACTTCCACAGTCACATAGGGAAGAAAGAAATGTTAAGAAAAGTGCTAAGCAGGATGTTCGAGATCCCAGACTGCTGAAAAAGATGCATGAAGGTCGGCCTCAAGAAACTGCAAGTAAACATTCTATGAGGTCAGATGCTGAGCCAAAAGAGAATATAGAGAATTGGCAAAGCTCTAAGTCTGCAGAAAGATGGAAATCTGGTTGGCAAGAAAGTCAAAGCTTCCAACAGTGTGATGACCAGAGTAAAGCACCTCATCTAAGGCATAAGGAGAGCTGGTCAAGCACTAAAGGAATCTTGTCACCTGGAAGCCCAAAGCAGCCCCATGGAGCAAGGGTAGATGCCAATCTTGAGATTCCTAAAGACTTAACTCTTGCAAGCCAAAGAGAATTCCTTCAAAAGACGAGTGAACGTTTAGCTTCCGGTGGAATTACACAGGATGAGTTCCTTGGTGTTGTGCATCAATTTCAACAGCTTTTTGAGGATCAAGATGGTGGAGGAGAGGAGCAGACATCTCCCTTCAATGATGGATTTCCACTTAAGCGACCTAGATATGAAGATTCAGATAAAGCGTTTGTAGATGGCCCAGCATCAAGATTTGTTGGCCTCCAAACAAATGAGCGGCTTCCAGCCTTAGCTGCAGACCGACCATTATTTGATGGGCCTGGTAAGCCATCTGTGAAGAGAGATGGCCCAGCCAAGATAATTTGTGAAGGACCTAATAAATTAAGCCCTAGAATGAATGGACCTCCTACAGCAGGTTCTTTTCGGTTTGATGGGTCACCAGGACCAATGGGAGGAGGAGGCATTATGCCATTCCAAGGACCAAAAGGTCAGTTTGGAGGTGGGGGCCCTTTGAGATTTCAAGTTCCTCCAGGACCAGTAGGAACACCTCTGTGGTGTGGAGGGACAATTGGTCAAGGAGGACGAGGAGGACACGGTCGAGGAGGACGCGGTCGACCAGGACGAGGACGAGGACGAGGAGGAGGCAGTATTCGATTTGAAGGTTCAACTCGTGTGACTTTTCAGGGATCTACAGGTGTTAGGAGATTTGAAGGACCAGGGAGTAAGCCTGGGGGTGGTCTGAGGTCTGAGTGCCCTCATGGACAGAGCGTGGGTAGTCTCAGATTTGAGGGGGATCATGGTCCATCAGGGGCAGCAATTAGGTTTGATGGGCCTCATGGTGAGCCAGGTGGTGCTATCAGATTTGAGGGCCCTTTGCTACAGCAAGCTGCTGGAATGAGGTTTCAGGGTCCCCAGGGTCAGTCCGTAGCTGGTCTGAGATTGGAAGGATATAATCAACTAGGTGGGAACCTTATTTCTGAGGGACCACATGGCCAACCAGGTGTTGGGATCAGGTTTGAAGGACCTTTAGTACAAAAGGGAGGTGGAATGAGGTTTGAGGGTCCTGAACCAGGAGGTGGCCTGAGAATTGCATCACCTCTGGGTCAAGGTGGTCCCCGATTTGAAGGTTGTCACTCTCTAAGGTTTGATGGACAGCCAGGTCAGCCATCACTTTTGCCAAGATTGGATGGAACACAAGGCCAGCCAGGTCCTAGATTGGCAAGAACTCTTCAGCCAGGTCCACAGAGATTTGCTGGGCCACCTGGACAGCAGGTTCAACCGAGATTTGGTAGTGTACCTCCAAGATTTCATGGGCCACAACAGGAGCAAGCATCAAGACCTGATATTCCTCTCGGTCTGCAAGGTCCCCAATATGACATCCATCCTTCACAAAGGCTTGAATCTTTCAATCAGACTGGCCCATATAATGACCCACCTGGCAATGCTTTGAATGTTCCGTCTGAAGGACTACAATTCCAAAGGCATGAACAGATATTTGATACACCTCAAGGACCAAACTGTAATGGACCTCATGGCCCTGGAAACCAGAATTTCCCAAATGCCCTTACCAGAGCTTCAGGACACTCTTTTGATGAAAAGAATCTTCAGAGTTCTCAGTTGGGAAACTTGGGCAATTTACCTAGTCCGATGTCAGGAGGAGATATTCAGCCATCTCAAAAGGTTGTGACTGGTGTTGCTCAGCCAGTAGCATTTGGCCAAGGACAACAGTTTTTACCAGTTCATCCACAGAATGCTGGAGCTTTCATTCAAAATCCTTCAGGAGGTCTTCCTGAAGCATATCCTGATCATCATCTCAGTGAGGTGGGTGTAAATGAATTGTTTTCAAAACTGGTAAAAGCAGGAATTCTCAAATTGTCACAGCCTGATTCAACTGCAACCCAGGAAAAGGAGGCTGATGCTCAGCATCCCCCTGAAGAGGGGAAGGATGAGAATGAAGATCAAGATGTTCCAGATCTCACTCATTTTACAACTGAAGAATTGAAACAACGTTATGACAGTGTCATAAACCGGCTGTACACTGGGATTCAGTGTTCTTCTTGTGGAATGAGGTTTCCGACATCCCAGAGAGATGTTTATGCAGATCACTTGGACTGGCATTATCGGCAAAATAGAAGTGAGAAAGATGTTAGCAGAAAGGTCACTCATAGACGTTGGTACTGCAGTTTAACAGCCTGGATAGAATTTGAAGAAATAGCTGATCTGGAAGAAGGTGCAGAACGCCGGTGTTTCGAAAAGGTTCATCAAGAGGTTGTCCTCAAATCTCAGGAGGCTGCTAAAGAAAAGGAGTTCCACAGTGTCCCTGCTGGACCAGCTGGAGCACTTGAGAGTTGTGAAGTCTGTCAAGAACAATTTGAACAGTACTGGGATGGAGAGGAGGAAGAATGGCACTTAAAAAATGCTATTGGAGTAGACGGAAAGATTTACCATCCATCGTGTTATGCAGGTGACCAAAACACATCTTCTTTTGCTTGTACACCATCTGCCATCAAGACGCCAGTTGAAAACCCTTGGAACATTATGTTGAACACTGTCAAAAACGATTTGCAAGAACCCCGTGAAAGTCCCCAAGTTAAGGAAGAGCAAACAGATGCCCCACCAGCCTGTGCAGAAGAAAGTGTAGCAACCCCCACTGACATAAAAACAGAAGAGGACACAGTTGAGTCAGTTTAGATAAAATGAGAAAGTTATGGTTTTGGTTTTGTAACAAAGGCTGCTGTTGGACCTAGAAAGTGAAGCTTTTTTTTATGTACTTAGAGACATCTCTATAAATTGACTAGCTGAGGCAGGGCCTCAGCTGTCATTTGGTTTATAAATAGGTTTTAATAGTTGCATTTCCTACTTCCTGCATGGTTTCAGGTGCTTGTTGTGGGAAAGTTCTCTAGATGAGTGCAAATTTAACCAAATGAAATTGTATGTGTAAAAATGTTCAATTTTCACTTGTGAACTTTAAATTTAAATAAAAACATTTTGCCCTACTAAAACAGTTGAGTTCATGTCCTCATCCTTGTGTGACTCTAACATTCCTCCATCCCACCCCTCTGAAGAAGCTGTGACACTACATTCTCACATAAGTGTTTGGTTCAAGACTCATCTGTGTTGTGAGCTCGCACACATCACACTGCAGATGCTGAGACAGTGTTCATCCTGAGCACAGGCCACTGTCCCTGTCCAGACCAGGCTCTTGGGTCCACCAAGGCCTCTGGTGGCCAGACACCTCCAGGATTGGCATGACATTTCTGCCCTGACTGCCTCAGCACTGTGTTGTCCCTGAACAGTGGGGACTGTGTGGGGATACTTCCTGATAGACACAGCCATGCTTCTGCCCCTTGGCCTGGACTATGTCTGCTGACACCGATGTTGCTTCTGGTATCGGGAGGGTAGAATCTGGGGCACATCTACTATGTACAGAATAGCCCACAACAGCAGATTCTCCTCTGTAAATGACCATGGCCAAGGCCAAGAAGCCTTGACCTGGACAAAATGGGATCAAATAACCATCAGATTTCCCTTGGTCTCTGGGGAGTTCATTGCATGATCGAAAGCATATTTTAAATTATTTAATAAAAAAAAACCAGTAACAGGAGAGAATATATTTTGTTGATCATGGAACCTAGGATGCAGAAAGCAGCATCCAGAACTGAGTATCCACTGTGGACTTTGCAGTCCCAGAATAAGCAGCAGCTTCAGAAGCTCCCACTAGGAGCATCAACAGCTGGAGTATCCGCTGAGCCAGCATCAGCACTGGTGAGACATGCAGGCCATCATTACATCACAGGTAGCAGATACCCCAGAGAGGCAGCTTGAGCAGCAAGGGTCTGTCCATCTCTGCTGTGAAGAAGCCACAGTGGGGAGGGCACAGTCAGTCAGAGTGTTTGTGGGAGCTAGACTGACATTTGCAACATTGAGGAGCCACATAGAGATGCCATGGGAGAGCTGAAAGGCAGGCAGTGGTGCTGGCTTGGAGACTGCAGCCAGAGGCTTTGAACCCCAGCACCAGAATAGGTCTGTCAGCAGGCAGCGGAGGGTGATCCTGCAGGGCACCAAGATGCCAGGGTGTGCACCCTAGGTGGACCAGGAAGCAGGTACCTTCCATTCTGAGTGTGTATGCATTCAGGGAACACCAAGGTCCTTGTGGAGATGAGGCAGCATCCCCAAGGATGGAAGCCATGGTGGAAGCAGTGCTGTAGATCCAAGGGAGACTGCTGCTGGAGGGCCCAGGTATGGAGAGGGCAGCAAAGCTTTTGTGCACAGGGTCTGATGCCCTAGCAGCAGAGCTTGAACTGCTTAGTGAGGCAGAGCCTTACTCCACCATGAATGTCAAGCTACCATAATGCAGTCCACAGAGGATGCAAGGCAGGACCATCATGCTGAATGGAAGGCTCATAGGGACAGTGAGGCACCTTGAGCCCATGCAGCATGGGAGATTGAAGGCCCTCAGGCCCCAGGGCTGGGATTGTAAAACTGAATGTGTCGGAGTCAGCAGCCAAAGCCACGTAGCCTCTGTTTGCTGGCGGTGAACAAATAAATGGCTTCCTTAAGACACAGCTTCCTGGTTCATGCTAGCTGCACAGAGAGCTCTTTGGAAGAGGTCTGCAGCTACTCAGCTATGGTGACACAATCTTTGTCCCAGGACAAAGTTCTTAGGGCCAGGCTAGCAGGCCATGAAGTGCCTCTGAAGCTCAGAGCAAAAGTTTTAGAGACTCTTGTGT
>NC_134852.1:15772500-15777500 GCF_049852395.1 Peromyscus maniculatus bairdii | reverse complement strand
TGCGATATGAACAAGAGAGATCCGATTATAAAAATGTATCTTCAGGATAGAGCTGAGGGCAAAGATGAAGATGTCAAAGAAAAGAGAAGAACTGCAGAGAAAAAGGATAAAGATGAGCACATGAAATCATCTGAACACAGGCTGATTGGAGGTGGAAGTCAAATCATAAATGGCATTGTGCAAACACAGGACATGGTTACAGAAGAATTGGAAAACCAGGGGACAAAACCAGGGAGATCAAACACTCGAAAGAGATCAAGATCGAGGTCACCTAAGTCTTGGTCACCAACTATACATTCCCCAAAGGGAAGAGATAAATGGTCACCCAAAGAAAGGCAGAAAAGTATGTTTCCAACTTTGGCCCCCACAGCTGGAAAGATGCATCAGTCAGGACTTCCACAGTCACATAGGGAAGAAAGAAATGTTAAGAAAAGTGCTAAGCAGGATGTTCGAGATCCCAGACTGCTGAAAAAGATGCATGAAGGTCGGCCTCAAGAAACTGCAAGTAAACATTCTATGAGGTCAGATGCTGAGCCAAAAGAGAATATAGAGAATTGGCAAAGCTCTAAGTCTGCAGAAAGATGGAAATCTGGTTGGCAAGAAAGTCAAAGCTTCCAACAGTGTGATGACCAGAGTAAAGCACCTCATCTAAGGCAAAAGGAGAGCTGGTCAAGCACTAAAGGAATCTTGTCACCTGGAAGCCCAAAGCAGCCCCATGGAGCAAGGGTAGATGCCAATCTTGAGATTCCTAAAGACTTAACTCTTGCAAGCCAAAGAGAATTCCTTCAAAAGACGAGTGAACGTTTAGCTTCCGGTGGAATTACACAGGATGAGTTCCTTGGTGTTGTGCATCAATTTCAACAGCTTTTTGAGGATCAAGATGGTGGAGGAGAGGAGCAGACATCTCCCTTCAATGATGGATTTCCACTTAAGCGACCTAGATATGAAGATTCAGATAAAGCGTTTGTAGATGGCCCAGCATCAAGATTTGTTGGCCTCCAAACAAATGAGCGGCTTCCAGCCTTAGCTGCAGACCGACCATTATTTGATGGGCCTGGTAAGCCATCTGTGAAGAGAGATGGCCCAGCCAAGATAATTTGTGAAGGACCTAATAAATTAAGCCCTAGAATGAATGGACCTCCTACAGCAGGTTCTTTTCGGTTTGATGGGTCACCAGGACCAATGGGAGGAGGAGGCATTATGCCATTCCAAGGACCAAAAGGTCAGTTTGGAGGTGGGGGCCCTTTGAGATTTCAAGTTCCTCCAGGACCAGTAGGAACACCTCTGTGGTGTGGAGGGACAATTGGTCAAGGAGGACGAGGAGGACACGGTCGAGGAGGACGCGGTCGACCAGGACGAGGACGAGGACGAGGAGGAGGCAGTATTCGATTTGAAGGTTCAACTCGTGTGACTTTTCAGGGATCTACAGGTGTTAGGAGATTTGAAGGACCAGGGAGTAAGCCTGGGGGTGGTCTGAGGTCTGAGTGCCCTCATGGACAGAGCGTGGGTAGTCTCAGATTTGAGGGGGATCATGGTCCATCAGGGGCAGCAATTAGGTTTGATGGGCCTCATGGTGAGCCAGGTGGTGCTATCAGATTTGAGGGCCCTTTGCTACAGCAAGCTGCTGGAATGAGGTTTCAGGGTCCCCAGGGTCAGTCTGTAGCTGGTCTGAGATTGGAAGGATATAATCAACTAGGTGGGAACCTTATTTCTGAGGGACCACATGGCCAACCAGGTGTTGGGATCAGGTTTGAAGGACCTTTAGTACAAAAGGGAGGTGGAATGAGGTTTGAGGGTCCTGAACCAGGAGGTGGCCTGAGAATTGCATCACCTCTGGGTCAAGGTGGTCCCCGATTTGAAGGTTGTCACTCTCTAAGGTTTGATGGACAGCCAGGTCAGCCATCACTTTTGCCAAGATTGGATGGAACACAAGGCCAGCCAGGTCCTAGATTGGCAAGAACTCTTCAGCCAGGTCCACAGAGATTTGCTGGGCCACCTGGACAGCAGGTTCAACCGAGATTTGGTAGTGTACCTCCAAGATTTCATGGGCCACAACAGGAGCAAGCATCAAGACCTGATATTCCTCTCGGTCTGCAAGGTCCCCAATATGACATCCATCCTTCACAAAGGCTTGAATCTTTCAATCAGACTGGCCCATATAATGACCCACCTGGCAATGCTTTGAATGTTCCGTCTGAAGGACTACAATTCCAAAGGCATGAACAGATATTTGATACACCTCAAGGACCAAACTGTAATGGACCTCATGGCCCTGGAAACCAGAATTTCCCAAATGCCCTTACCAGAGCTTCAGGACACTCTTTTGATGAAAAGAATCTTCAGAGTTCTCAGTTGGGAAACTTGGGCAATTTACCTAGTCCGATGTCAGGAGGAGATATTCAGCCATCTCAAAAGGTTGTGACTGGTGTTGCTCAGCCAGTAGCATTTGGCCAAGGACAACAGTTTTTACCAGTTCATCCACAGAATGCTGGAGCTTTCATTCAAAATCCTTCAGGAGGTCTTCCTGAAGCATATCCTGATCATCATCTCAGTGAGGTGGGTGTAAATGAATTGTTTTCAAAACTGGTAAAAGCAGGAATTCTCAAATTGTCACAGCCTGATTCAACTGCAACCCAGGAAAAGGAGGCTGATGCTCAGCATCCCCCTGAAGAGGGGAAGGATGAGAATGAAGATCAAGATGTTCCAGATCTCACTCATTTTACAACTGAAGAATTGAAACAACGTTATGACAGTGTCATAAACCGGCTGTACACTGGGATTCAGTGTTCTTCTTGTGGAATGAGGTTTCCGACATCCCAGAGAGATGTTTATGCAGATCACTTGGACTGGCATTATCGGCAAAATAGAAGTGAGAAAGATGTTAGCAGAAAGGTCACTCATAGACGTTGGTACTGCAGTTTAACAGCCTGGATAGAATTTGAAGAAATAGCTGATCTGGAAGAAGGTGCAGAACGCCGGTGTTTCGAAAAGGTTCATCAAGAGGTTGTCCTCAAATCTCAGGAGGCTGCTAAAGAAAAGGAGTTCCACAGTGTCCCTGCTGGACCAGCTGGAGCACTTGAGAGTTGTGAAGTCTGTCAAGAACAATTTGAACAGTACTGGGATGGAGAGGAGGAAGAATGGCACTTAAAAAATGCTATTGGAGTAGACGGAAAGATTTACCATCCATCGTGTTATGCAGGTGACCAAAACACATCTTCTTTTGCTTGTACACCATCTGCCATCAAGACGCCAGTTGAAAACCCTTGGAACATTATGTTGAACACTGTCAAAAACGATTTGCAAGAACCCCGTGAAAGTCCCCAAGTTAAGGAAGAGCAAACAGATGCCCCACCAGCCTGTGCAGAAGAAAGTGTAGCAACCCCCACTGACATAAAAACAGAAGAGGACACAGTTGAGTCAGTTTAGATAAAATGAGAAAGTTATGGTTTTGGTTTTGTAACAAAGGCTGCTGTTGGACCTAGAAAGTGAAGCTTTTTTTTATGTACTTAGAGACATCTCTATAAATTGACTAGCTGAGGCAGGGCCTCAGCTGTCATTTGGTTTATAAATAGGTTTTAATATTTGCATTTCCTACTTCCTGCATGGTTTCAGGTGCTTGTTGTGGGAAAGTTCTCTAGATGAGTGCAAATTTAACCAAATGAAATTGTATGTGTAAAAATGTTCAATTTTCACTTGTGAACTGTAAATTTAAATAAAAACATTTTGCCCTACTAAAACAGTTGAGTTCATGTCCTCATCCTTGTGCGACTCCAACATTCCTCCATCCCACCCCTCTGAAGAAGCTGTGACACTACATTCTCACATAAGTGTTTGGTTCAAGACTCATCTGTGTTGTGAGCTCACACACATCACACTGCAGATGCTGAGGCAGTGTTCATCCTGAGCACAGGCCACTGTCCCTGTCCAGACCAGGCTCTTGGGTCCACCAAGGCCTCTGGTGGCCAGACACCTCCAGGATTGGCATGACATTTCTGCCCTGACTGCCTCAGCACTGTGTTGTCCCTGAACAGTGGGGACTGTGTGGGGATACTTCCTGATAGACACAGCCATGCTTCTGCCCCTTGGCCTGGACTATGTCTGCTGACACCGATGTTGCTTCTGGTATCGGGAGGGTAGAATCTGGGGCACATCTACTATGTACAGAATAGCCCACAACAGCAGATTCTCCTCTGTAAATGACCATGGCCAAGGCCAAGAAGCCTTGACCTGGACAAAATGGGATCAAATAACCATCAGATTTCCCTTGGTCTCTGGGGAGTTCATTGCATGATCGAAAGCATATTTTAAATTATTTAATAAAAAAAAACCAGTAACAGGAGAGAATATATTTTGTTGATCATGGAACCTAGGATGCAGAAAGCAGCATCCAGAACTGAGTATCCACTGTGGACTTTGCAGTCCCAGAATAAGAGGCAGCTTCAGAAGCTCCCACTAGGAGCATCAACAGCTGGAGTATCAGCTGACCCAGCATCAGCACTGGTGAGACGTGCAGGCCATCATTACATCACAGGTAGCAGATACCCCAGAGAGGCAGCTTGAGCAGCAAGGGTCTGTCCATCTCTGCTGTGAAGAAGCCACAGTGGGGAGGGCACAGTCAGTCAGAGTGTTTGTGGGAGCTAGACTGACATTTGCAACCTTGAGGAGCCACATAGAGATGCCATGGGAGAGCTGAAAGGCAGGCAGTGGTGCTGGCTTGGAGACTGCAGTCAGAGGCTTTGAACCCCAGCACCAGAATAGGTCTGTCAGCAGGCAGCGGAGGGTGACCCTGCAGGGCACCAAGATGCCAGGGTGTGCACCCTAGGTGGACCAGGAAGCAGGTACCTTCCATTCTGAGTGTGTATGCATTCAGGGAACACCAAGGTCCTTGTGGAGATGAGGCAGCATCCCCAAGGATGGAAGCCATGGTGGAAGCAGTGCTGTAGATCCAAGGGAGACTGCTGCTGGAGGGCCCAGGTATGGAGAGGGCAGCAAAGCTTTTG
>NC_134852.1:15740000-15767500 GCF_049852395.1 Peromyscus maniculatus bairdii | reverse complement strand
TCTCTTAGCATTCAGCAGGAGACAGCCAACTTGGGTGCTGGATCAGCACCATCTAAATTACGTGTTCCACAGATACCCACCATGGCCTTTAACACTCCCCATCAGGTTCCTGTAAAACCTGACAAAAGCCGTCCAGGTCCATCCTTACAAATTTGAGAACTGAAAGGAACTACCTGGGATCCCCGTCTTAACAGGAGGAGCCAACATTTTTCCCATGGCAAAGAGCAGAGTCATAGGAAGGAATCTGTAATGAACACATTCAACAAGGCTGATGTTAAAACAGGTCAAACTGTCCCCTCTGAAAAACTCAATTCGGCCAAGCAAGAAACAAGTGAATCAAGTGAAAGAATAACCAAGCAAGAACTTGAGCAGTTAGATTCTAAATCTGAATCTAAATCACCTTTGAAAAACAAATTATCCCACCCCAAAGACTTGAAAAGTCAAGAATCAGAATGGATGAGGTTGTGCGATATGAACAAGAGAGATCCGATTATAAAAATGTATCTTCAGGATAGAGCTGAGGGCAAAGATGAAGATGTCAAAGAAAAGAGAAGAACTGCAGAGAAAAAGGATAAAGATGAGCACATGAAATCATCTGAACACAGGCTGATTGGAGGTGGAAGTCAAATCATAAATGGCATTGTGCAAACACAGGACATGGTTACAGAAGAATTGGAAAACCAGGGGACAAAACCAGGGAGATCAAACACTCGAAAGAGATCAAGATCGAGGTCACCTAAGTCTTGGTCACCAACTATACATTCCCCAAAGGGAAGAGATAAATGGTCACCCAAGAAAGGCAGAAAAGTATGTTTCCAACTTTGGCCCCCACAGCTGGAAAGATGCATCAGTCAGGACTTCCACAGTCACATAGGGAAGAAAGAAATGTTAAGAAAAGTGCTAAGCAGGATGTTCGAGATCCCAGACTGCTGAAAAAGTTGCATGAAGGTCGGCCTCAAGAAACTGCAAGTAAACATTCTATGAGGTCAGATGCTGAGCCAAAAGAGAATATAGAGAATTGGCAAAGCTCTAAGTCTGCAGAAAGATGGAAATCTGGTTGGCAAGAAAGTCAAAGCTTCCAACAGTGTGATGACCAGAGTAAAGCACCTCATCTAAGGCAAAAGGAGAGCTGGTCAAGCACTAAAGGAATCTTGTCACCTGGAAGCCCAAAGCAGCCCCATGGAGCAAGGGTAGATGCCAATCTTGAGATTCCTAAAGACTTAACTCTTGCAAGCCAAAGAGAATTCCTTCAAAAGACGAGTGAACGTTTAGCTTCCGGTGGAATTACACAGGATGAGTTCCTTGGTGTTGTGCATCAATTTCAACAGCTTTTTGAGGATCAAGATGGTGGAGGAGAGGAGCAGACATCTCCCTTCAATGATGGATTTCCACTTAAGCGACCTAGATATGAAGATTCAGATAAAGCGTTTGTAGATGGCCCAGCATCAAGATTTGTTGGCCTCCAAACAAATGAGCGGCTTCCAGCCTTAGCTGCAGACCGACCATTATTTGATGGGCCTGGTAAGCCATCTGTGAAGAGAGATGGCCCAGCCAAGATAATTTGTGAAGGACCTAATAAATTAAGCCCTAGAATGAATGGACCTCCTACAGCAGGTTCTTTTCGGTTTGATGGGTCACCAGGACCAATGGGAGGAGGAGGCATTATGCCATTCCAAGGACCAAAAGGTCAGTTTGGAGGTGGGGGCCCTTTGAGATTTCAAGTTCCTCCAGGACCAGTAGGAACACCTCTGTGGTGTGGAGGGACAATTGGTCAAGGAGGACGAGGAGGACACGGTCGAGGAGGACGCGGTCGACCAGGACGAGGACGAGGACGAGGAGGAGGCAGTATTCGATTTGAAGGTTCAACTCGTGTGACTTTTCAGGGATCTACAGGTGTTAGGAGATTTGAAGGACCAGGGAGTAAGCCTGGGGGTGGTCTGAGGTCTGAGTGCCCTCATGGACAGAGCGTGGGTAGTCTCAGATTTGAGGGGGATCATGGTCCATCAGGGGCAGCAATTAGGTTTGATGGGCCTCATGGTGAGCCAGGTGGTGCTATCAGATTTGAGGGCCCTTTGCTACAGCAAGCTGCTGGAATGAGGTTTCAGGGTCCCCAGGGTCAGTCTGTAGCTGGTCTGAGATTGGAAGGATATAATCAACTAGGTGGGAACCTTATTTCTGAGGGACCACATGGCCAACCAGGTGTTGGGATCAGGTTTGAAGGACCTTTAGTACAAAAGGGAGGTGGAATGAGGTTTGAGGGTCCTGAACCAGGAGGTGGCCTGAGAATTGCATCACCTCTGGGTCAAGGTGGTCCCCGATTTGAAGGTTGTCACTCTCTAAGGTTTGATGGACAGCCAGGTCAGCCATCACTTTTGCCAAGATTGGATGGAACACAAGGCCAGCCAGGTCCTAGATTGGCAAGAACTCTTCAGCCAGGTCCACAGAGATTTGCTGGGCCACCTGGACAGCAGGTTCAACCGAGATTTGGTAGTGTACCTCCAAGATTTCATGGGCCACAACAGGAGCAAGCATCAAGACCTGATATTCCTCTCGGTCTGCAAGGTCCCCAATATGACATCCATCCTTCACAAAGGCTTGAATCTTTCAATCAGACTGGCCCATATAATGACCCACCTGGCAATGCTTTGAATGTTCCGTCTGAAGGACTACAATTCCAAAGGCATGAACAGATATTTGATACACCTCAAGGACCAAACTGTAATGGACCTCATGGCCCTGGAAACCAGAATTTCCCAAATGCCCTTACCAGAGCTTCAGGACACTCTTTTGATGAAAAGAATCTTCAGAGTTCTCAGTTGGGAAACTTGGGCAATTTACCTAGTCCGATGTCAGGAGGAGATATTCAGCCATCTCAAAAGGTTGTGACTGGTGTTGCTCAGCCAGTAGCATTTGGCCAAGGACAACAGTTTTTACCAGTTCATCCACAGAATGCTGGAGCTTTCATTCAAAATCCTTCAGGAGGTCTTCCTGAAGCATATCCTGATCATCATCTCAGTGAGGTGGGTGTAAATGAATTGTTTTCAAAACTGGTAAAAGCAGGAATTCTCAAATTGTCACAGCCTGATTCAACTGCAACCCAGGAAAAGGAGGCTGATGCTCAGCATCCCCCTGAAGAGGGGAAGGATGAGAATGAAGATCAAGATGTTCCAGATCTCACTCATTTTACAACTGAAGAATTGAAACAACGTTATGACAGTGTCATAAACCGGCTGTACACTGGGATTCAGTGTTCTTCTTGTGGAATGAGGTTTCCGACATCCCAGAGAGATGTTTATGCAGATCACTTGGACTGGCATTATCGGCAAAATAGAAGTGAGAAAGATGTTAGCAGAAAGGTCACTCATAGACGTTGGTACTGCAGTTTAACAGCCTGGATAGAATTTGAAGAAATAGCTGATCTGGAAGAAGGTGCAGAACGCCGGTGTTTCGAAAAGGTTCATCAAGAGGTTGTCCTCAAATCTCAGGAGGCTGCTAAAGAAAAGGAGTTCCACAGTGTCCCTGCTGGACCAGCTGGAGCACTTGAGAGTTGTGAAGTCTGTCAAGAACAATTTGAACAGTACTGGGAAGGAGAGGAGGAAGAATGGCACTTAAAAAATGCTATTGGAGTAGACGGAAAGATTTACCATCCATCGTGTTATGCAGGTGACCAAAACACATCTTCTTTTGCTTGTACACCATCTGCCATCAAGACGCCAGTTGAAAACCCTTGGAACATTATGTTGAACACTGTCAAAAACGATTTGCAAGAACCCCGTGAAAGTCCCCAAGTTAAGGAAGAGCAAACAGATGCCCCACCAGCCTGTGCAGAAGAAAGTGTAGCAACCCCCACTGACATAAAAACAGAAGAGGACACAGTTGAGTCAGTTTAGATAAAATGAGAAAGTTATGGTTTTGGTTTTGTAACAAAGGCTGCTGTTGGACCTAGAAAGTGAAGCTTTTTTTATGTATTTAGAGACATCTCTATAAATTGACTAGCTGAGGCAGGGCCTCAGCTGTCATTTGGTTTATAAATAGGTTTTAGTATTTGCATTTGCTACTTCCTGCATGGTTTCAGGTGCTTGTTGTGGGAAAGTTCTCTAGATGAGTGCAAATTTAACCAAATGAAATTGTATGTGTAAAAATGTGCGATTTTCACTTGTGAACTGTAAATTTAAATAAAAACATTTTGCCCTACTAAAACAGTTGAGTTCATGTCCTCATCCTTGTGCGACTCCAACATTCCTCCATCCCACCCCTCTGAAGAAGCTGTGACACTACATTCTCACATAAGTGTTTGGTACAAGACTCATCTGTGTTGTGAGCTCACACACATCACACTGCAGACGCTGAGGCAGTGTTCATCCTGAGCACAGGCCACTGTCCCTGTCCAGACCAGGCTCTTGGGTCCACCAAGGCCTCTGGTGACCAGACACTTCCCAGATTGGCATGGCATTGTCTGCCCTGACTGCCTCAGCACTGTGTTGTCCCTGAACAGTGGGGACTGTGTGGGGATACTTCCTGATAGACACAGCCATGCTTCTTCCCCTTGGCCTGGACTGTGTCTGCTGACACCGTTGTTGCTTCTGGTACTGGAGGTAGAATCTGGGGCACATCTACAATGTACAGAATAGCCCACAAGAGCAGATTCTCCTCTGCAAATGACCATGGCCAAGGCCAAGAAGCCTTGACCTGGACAAAATGGGATCAAATAACCATCAGATTTCCCTTGGTCTCTGGAGTATTCTTTGCATGATCCAAAGCATATTTTAAATTATTTAATAAAAAAAACAGTAGCAGCAGAGAATAGACACATTTATCCTCAGGGAGACCTCAAGCAGAGAGCAGAGTGAAACCTTGAGATTCACACATCCAACTACTGACAATGTAAAAACAAGTTTTATGCACCACCACACTCTGCGGCAAAAAATATCTTAAGATTAACACAGCTCGGCCTAGCTGTGGTGACATATGCATTTAATCCCAGCACTCTGGAGGCAGAGCCAGGTGGACCTCTGTGAGTTTGAGGCCAGCCTGTTCTACAAAGTGAGATCCAGTAAAGGCACCAAAACTACACAGAGAAACCCAGTCTCAAAAAAAGAAAAACAAACAAATGGGGTTGGAGACGTTAAGAGTGCTCATTGTGCTTTTTTTTTTTTTGGTTGGGAGACTTTCAATTTCTATTTCCTTAGGGGTTATTAGACTATTTAAATAGTTTATCTGGTCTTGATTTAACTTAGGTATGTGGTTCCTATCCAGAAAATTGTCCATTTCCTTTAGGTTTCCCAGTTTTGTGGAGTAGAGGTTTTTGAAATATGACCTGATAATTCTCTGGATTTCCTCAATGTCTGTTCTTATGTCTCCCTTTTCATTTCTGATTTTGTTGATTTTGATTCTCTCTCTCTGTCTTTTGTTTAGTTTGGTTAAGGGCTTATCTATGTTGTTGATTTTCTCAAAGAACCAACTCTTTGTTTCATTATTTTTTTGTATTGTTCTCTTAGTTTCTATTTTATTGATTTCACCTCTCACTTTGATAATTTCCTGGCGTCTATTCTTCCTTGGAGACTTTGCTTCTTCTTGTTCTAGACTTTTCAGGTGTGCTGTTAAGTCACTAGTGTGAGATTGCTCCATCTTCTTTATGTGGGCATTTAGTGCTATGAATGTTCCTCTTAGCACTGCTTTCATAGTGTCCCATAAGTTTGGATATGTGGTGTCTTCATTTTCATTGATCCCTAGGAAGACTTTAATTTCTTTCTTTATTTCTTCCTTAACCCATTGGTGATTCAGTTGAGCATTATTCAGTTTCCATGAGATTATAGGTTTTCTGTAGTTTTTGTTGTTGTTGAAATCTAACTTTCAACCATGGTGGTCTGATAGAACACAGGAGGTTATTCCAATTGTTTTGTTTCTGTTGAGATTTGCTTTGTGGCCAACTATGTGGTCAATTTTAGAGAAAGTTCCATGGGGTGCTAAGAAGAAGGTATATTCTTTTTTGTTAGGATGGAATGTTCTATAGATATCGATTAAGTCCCTTTGAGTCATAACATCAGTTAAGTCCTTCATTTCTCTGATAAGTTTTGATTTGGGAGATCTGTCCAGTGGTCAGAGTGGGGTGTTGAGATCTCCCACTATTAATGTGTGGGTTTTTTTATGTGGTTTAAGCTTTAGTAATGTTTCCTTTACATATGTGGGTGCCCATATGTTTGGGGCATAAATGTTCAGAATTGAAACTTCATCTTGGTGGATCTCAGAAAGACAAATATGGTATATACTCACTCATAGGAGGATACTAGATGTGGAACTCACATCACCAGGGAGGCTACCTGGAAAACAGGACCCCAAGAAAGACACGAGGATCACCCAATGACATAGAAATGGCTGAGATCTACAGGAACAACCTGGACATGAGTGGGAGTAATGAAGGGTGAGGGTCAAGGGAAAGAGAGCCTGTGGGAACGTGAGATCCCAGCTGGATGAAGAACAGAGAGGGAGAACAAGGCATAGGCAACCATGGTAAATGAAGACCACATGAGAAAAGGAAGAAACAAAGTGCTAAATAGGCCCACAGAAATCCACAAAGATACCCCCACAATAGACTGCTGGTAATGGTCGAGAGACAGCCAGAACTGACCTACTCTGGTGATGGGATGGCCAAACACCCTAATAGTTGTGCCAGAAACCCCATCCAAGAACTGAGGAATCTGGATGCAGAGATCCATGGCTAGGCCCCGGTGGAGTCTAATTAGCGAGATAGAGGAGGGTTTATATGAGCAAGAATTGTTGAAACCAAGGTTGAATAAAGCACAGGGACAAATAGCCAAATGAATGGAAACACATGAACTATGAACCAAAGGCTGAGGGGCCCCCAACTGGATCAGGCCCTCTGAATAGGTGAGACAGTTGATTGGCTTGATCTGTTTGGGAGGCATCTAGGCAGTGGTACCGGGTCCTGTGCTCATTGCATGAGTTGGCTGTTTGAAACCTGGGGCTTATGCAGGGACACTTGGCTCAGTCTGGGAGGAGGGGACTGGACCTGGCTGGACTGAGTCTACCATATCGATCTCAGTCCTCGTGGGAGGCTTTGCCCTGGAAGAGGTGGAAATGGGGGGTGGGCTGGGGGAAGGGGAGGGGGGCAGAAGGGGGGAGAACAAGGGAATCCGTGGCTGATATGTAGAACTGAATGGTATTGTAAAATAAAATAAAAGGGGAAAAAAAGAGTACTGACTGCTCCTCCATAGGTCCTGAGTTCAATTCCCAGCAACCACATCGTGGCTCACAACCATCTGTAATGAGATCTGGTGCCATCTTCTGGTGTGGAGGCGTACATGCGGCAGAACACTGTATACATAATAAATAAGCAAATCTTTAAATAACAAACAAACAAACAGAGGAACAAAGATTGGCCTAGCAAGCAAGCAGACATCTGACAAGGAACATGCATGTCTCTGCCTTGACCTTGGGGATTAAAATTAATCAAATCCTTGTATGGAAGGACAGAATTGCGGTTATCTCCAATGCTCAACCTCCCACACCTCCACTGGCCACCCAGGAGGCCACCATGACTTGGCTCCAATCTGAAATTTCAACAACTCTATTGGCAGAAATGGAGATAATCATGGGGGGGAAGTAAACAAGAGACAGAAATACAAATATTGAAGTATTTGCTTATATGTGGATATTGCCTCTTAAGTCAGTGATAACCGAGCTACAATCCACAGAATCACAGTTGGTAGGTCCAGAGTAAGGGCCTGAGAGAATAAATAGATATCCTTAGGAAGGGGAAATAAAATAAATAGATATGGATGAAAGAGGGGGAGGGTTGAGAGGATAGAGTGGGAAAGGGAGGGGAGAGGGAGTTGTGGGGGAGGATATAGGGAGAGACAGGTAAAATTTGAGGACTAGTATGAAATCCTAACAGCAGAAATTTCCTATAATATATACATATATGAAGGCAATCTAGATGAATTGCCCATTAATGAGTGAGACAGAGCCCCAACTGACCATCACTTGTCACCCAGTGAAGCTTCCAGTACTGGGACTGGGTAACATCTAATTGAGTTGTTGTTCACGGGGTCCCATGGGAATCCCCATACAACCAAGGTGTTACCAAGACCATAGCTTGCTCTTGACAAACAGGCAGCAAGCCCACATTGCTGAAGACAACACCTACACAGCTCAATGAACAAGGAGGAGTCAAGGTGGTGCCTACACAGAGCCTTCACCCCATCATTCCAAAACCTTTGGTACAAGAAGGCACTCTGGCTGCTATCAAAAGAGAATCATAAACCCAGCCTAGCCACAGACCCTTTGACCTACAATCTGTCCTGTTTGCAAAATATGCTAGGACAATGGGGGCACAGAGCTTGTGGGAGTAGCCAACCAATAACTGATTTGACTCAAGCCCCCCTTCATGAGATAGAAGCCATGCCATCATTGTTTGGTGACAAAGAACTAGAGATACATAGTCCAGAGTCCTAGGGTAAAACCACATATTACTGTTGTAAAGAAAGGAAAGATACAGTGATAAACTCACTGCTAATGACATTCTGCTGTACTCATAGATCAGTGCCTTGCTCAGCCATCATTAGAGAAGCTTCCTCCTGTTCAGATGGGAGCAAATATAGAGACCCACAGCCAGATATTACACAGAGACTGAGAGATCTTGGAACACTCTGCCCTAAATGTGATGTTTCCTAGCATTCTGTCCCCTCAGAGATCAGGGAACATTTTGGAAGAGGAGCAGGTAAATGTGTAAGACCCAGAGGGGATGGAGGACATCAAGAAAACCAGGCCTTCTAACCCTACATGTTCAAAGCTCATATGAACTCACAGAGACTGAAGAAGCCAGCCCAGGGCCTGCCTGGGAATCCATCCGGCTCTCTGTGTACACATTATATAATCCAGTTTACAGGTTACTTTTTTTTTTTTTTTTTTTGGTTTTTCGAGACAGGATTTCTCTGTGTAGCTTTGCGCCTTTCCTGGAACTCACTCGGTAGCCCAGGCTGGCCTCGAACTCACAGAGATCCGCCTGCCTCTGCCTCCCAAGTGCTGGGATTAAAGGCGTGCACCGCCACCAATGCCCTGCATACAGGTTACTTTTATAGCAAATATATTTATTTTAATTTGCAGTTCACAAGTGAAAATCATACAGTTTTACACAGACAATTTCATTTGGTTAAATTTGCACTCATCTAGAGAACTTTCACACAACAAGCAGCTGAAACTGTGCAGGCAGTAGGAAATGCAAATACTAAAACCTATTTATAAACCAAATGATAGCTGAAGGCCCTGCCTCAGCTAGACAATTTATAGAGATAGATGTCTACAAATACATAAAAAATTCTTGAAATTCTAGATCCAACAGCAGCTTTTGTTACAAATACAAAACCATACTTTGAAATTTTTTTTAAACCAAGTCAACTGTATCATTTTCTGTTTGAATGTCAGTGGGTGTTGCTACACTTTCTTCTGCACAGGCTGGTGGGGCATCTGTTTGCTCTTCCTTAACTTGGGGACTTTCACAGGGTTCTTGCAATTCGTTTTTGACAATGTTCAACATAATGTTCCAAGGGTTTTCAACTGGCGTCTTGATGGCAGATGGTGTACAAGCAAAAGAAGATGTGTTTTGGTCACCTGCATAACACGATGGATGGTAAATCTTTCTGTCTACTCCAATAGCATATTTTAAGTGCCATTCTTCCTCCTCTCCATCCCAGTACTGTTCAAATTGTTCTTGACAGACTTCACAACTCTCAAGTGCTCCAGCTGGTCCAGCAGGGACACTGTGGAACTCCTTTTCTTTAGCAGCCTCCTGAGTTTTGAGGACAATCTCTTGATGAACCTGTTCAAAAAACTGGCTTTTTCAACGTTCTTCCAGATCATCTATTTCTTCAAATTCTATCCAGTCTGTTAAACTGTATTACCAATGCCTATGAGTGATTTTTCTGCTAACATCTTTCTCAGTTCTATTTTGCCGATAATGCCAGTCCAAGTGATCTGCCTAAACATCTCTCTGGGATGTCGGAAACCTCATTCCACAAGAATAACACTGAACCCCAGTGTACAGCCGGTGTATGACACTGTCATAACGTTGTTTCAATTCTTCAGTTTTAAAATTAGTGAGATCTGGAATATCTTGATCTTCATTCTGATCCTTCCCCTCTTCAGGGGGAGGCTGGGTATCAGCCTCATTTACCTGTGTTCTAGCTGAATCAGGCTGTGACAATTTGAGAATTCCTGCTTTTACCAGTTTTGTAAACAATTCATTTACATCCACCTCACTGAGATGATGATCAGGATATGCCTTAGGAAGACCTCCTGAAGGATTTTGAATAAAAGTTCCAGCATTCTGTGCATGAACTGGTAACAATTGTTGTCCTTGGCCAAAAGCTACCGGCTGAGGAATACCTATCAGAACCTGTTGAGATGTCTGAATATCTCCTCCAGGCATTGGACTAGGTAAATTGCCCAAGTTTCCCAACTGAGAACTCTGAAGATTCCTTTCATCAAAATAGTGTCCTGAAGCTCTGTTAAAAGCATTTGGGAAATTCGGGTTTCTAGAGCCATGAGGTCCATTAAAATTTGGTCCTTGATGTGTATCAAATATTTGTGCATGTCTTTGCAACTGTAGTCCTTGAGATGGCACATTTAAAGCTTTGCCAAGTAGGTCATTATATGGGCCAGGCTGATTGAAATATTCAAGCCTTTGTGAATGATGATTGTCTTGTTGGGTACCTCGCAGAGCAATAAAAATGTCAGATCTTGATGCTTGCTCTTGTTGTGGCCCATGAAATCTTTGAGGTACACTATCAAATCTCAGATGAACCTGCTGTCCAGTGGCCCAGCAAATCTCTGTGGACCTGGCTGAACAGTTCTTTCAAATCTGGGACCTGGCTGGCCATGTGTTCCATCAAATCTTGGCAAAAGTGACGGCTGACCTGGCTGTCCATCAAATCTTAAAGAGTTACAACCTTCCAATCTTGAACCACCTTGACCCAGAGGTGATTCAATTCTCAGGCCACCTCCTGGTACAGGACCCTCAAACCTCATTCCACCTCCCTGTTTTACTAAAGGTCCTTCAAACCTGATCCCAAGCCCTGGTCGACCATGTGGTCCCTCAGACATATCATTCCCACTAAGTTGATTATGTCCTTCCAATCTCAGACCAGCTACAGACTGACATTGGGGACCCTCAAACTTCATTCCATCTCCTTGCTGTAGCAAAGGGCCCTCAAATCTGATAGCACCACCTGGCTCACCATGAGGACCATCAAACCTAATTGCTTCCCCTGATGGACCATGACCCCCCTCAAATCTAAGTCTACCTACAGGCTGACATCGTGGATTATCAAATCTAAGACTACCCACAGGCTTTCCATGAGGGCCTTCAGACCTCAGATCACCCAAAGGCTTACCCCCAAATCCTTCAAATCCCGAACCACCTGTGGATCCCTTAAAACTGACACTAGGTAAACTTTCAAATCGAAAACTTCCGCCGCCACTGCTGCCTCCTCCACCTCCTAGAACAATTGTCTTTTCAAACCACAGAGGTGTTGCTACTGGTCCTCGAGAAACTTCAAATCTCAAAGGGCACCCACCTCCTAACTGACCATGTGGTGCTTCTAATCTCATAGGGCCTCCTCCCCCCATTTGTCCTGGTGACACATCAAACCGAACAGAACCCGGTGTAGGAGGTCCATCAATTCTAGGGCTTAATTTGTTAGGTCCTTCAAAAATCATCTTGGCTGGGCCATCTCTCCTCACAGATGGCCTACCAGGCCCATCAAATAATGGTCCCTCTTCAACTAAAGCTGTAAGCCACTGATTTGTATTAAGGGCAGCAAATCTTGATGCTGAGCCATCTACAAATGCTTTGTCTGAATCTTCATATCTAGGTCGCTTAAGTGGAAAATGATCATTGAATGGAGATCTCTGCTCCTCTCCTCCACCTTGTTGATACTGAAAGAGCTGTTGAATTTTATGCACAACAACAAGGAACTCATCATGTGAAATTTCCCCAGAAGCTAAACGTTCACTTGTCCTTTGAAGGAATTCTCTCTTTTTTTTGCCAGACTTATCTCTTTAGGAATCTGAAGATTGGCATCTACCCTTGCTCCATGGGGCTGCTTTGGGCTTCCAGGTGACAAGATTCCTTTAGTGCTTGACCAGCTCTCCTTATGCCTTAGATGAGGTGCTTTACTCTGGTCATCACACTGTTGGAAGCTTTGACTCTCTTCCCAGCCAGATTTCCATCTTTCTGCAGACTTAGAGCTTTACCAATTCTCTATATTCTCTTTTGGCTCAGCATCTGACTTCATAGAATGTTTACTTGCAGTTTCTTGAGGCCGATTTTCATGCATGTTTTTCAGCAGTCTGGGAACTTGAACATCCTGCTTAGTACTTCTCTTAACGTTTCTTTCTTCCCTCGAAGATGCTGAGAACTCTTCCATATGTGACTGTGTAAGTTCTGACTGTTGCGTCTTTCCAGCTTTGGAGGCCAAAGTTGAAAACATACTTCTTTGCCTTCCTTTGGGTGACCAAGACTTAGGTGACCTCGATCTTGATCTCTTTTGAGTGCTTAATCTCCCTGGTTTTGTCCCCTGTTTTTCTAATTCTTCTATAACCATGTCCTGTTTTTGTACAATGCCATTTATGATTTGACTTCTACTTCCAATCAGCCTGTGTTCAGATGATTTCATTTGCTCATCTTTTTCCTTCTGAAGCTCCAGGTTTTTCTGCTGAAGTTCTAACAACTGTTTTTGTTTTTCAAGTATCTCTTGCCTTATTAGCTGTACTTGAGTAAGATTCTTTTGTATGTCAGGTACATTTGGAGGGGTGGAAATACTGGGGGAGCTGACCACTGTACCAGGTGCTGAAGGCTCCTCAGGTGATTTATTTAAAAATTTGGGATTCACGTGGATACTACATGTCTTCACATTAGGCGGCAGAGGTTTAATAGGCCAAGTAGGATCTATTGAATTGACTCTGACATCCAAGGCATAAAGTTTCTTCATGGGGAATATTTTATCCCATGTGGAACGTAATTTAAATAATCTTTTTCTTGTATTTCCATCCACCTTTTCAAACACACAAGTAAATGTTGCAACTAGATTTTTAGTAAAGGCAGTGATATACTCTTTTCCAACGTTTTTCACAATAGAATCCATAATGTACATAAGAGGAAGTTTCTCTGAGGAAGGAGCCTTGGCCGTTTGGGCCTCAATGACAGAGACGATTTCCTTGGCGAAGGGCAGGTTCTCCTCAGCTACAATGGTCAGCATATTGATGTGCGGTTTGCTATTGAAAGTCAGGTCTTCCAGTGAAGACTGATAATCATGACAGATGTCTTCTAGTGTCCCAGCAGCCCCAGCCTTGGCCAGCATCTGCTCTGACATTGTGCCCAGGCAGCACTCCAAGGTCTGCTACCAACTAAGGTAAAGTTGCTGGACACCCCCACCCTTCTGAAGCCTGGGCCTTGCTCCCTGGTTCTCCTTAGGCTGGGGCTTCACTGCATGCAGATGTTGGAGGAAGGACCGGGGACCACCCAGTTGGAACCTCGGGGAAGAAAACTCACAGCCTCACCGGGAATCTCTGTCCACTTCCAGTTCTCTAGGAGTATCTGGATTCTGTTAAAGTTTCCTTTGCGGTATAAACTGGAGACCGGGTGTCTGCAGGAGTATCTGGATCCTGTTTCACTTTTCTGCCCTGTATCTGTTCAAGGTGTCATGACACATTCCTGAGATTCTTCCTGGAACTGAGCACAGCAGGTGGTCTAAGAAGGTGATCCTTTCCCTAAGATGAAACATGTAAGGTCAAGTCTGAGATGGTGGCCCTTACCCTAAGATGGATCCTGTGAAGTTAAGTCTAGACCTTTACACAGACATACATGCATGCAAAACAGCAGTTGCACAGTAAATAACAATAAATACATTTTAAAAAATTGGTGGGAGGTCATATCACACACCTTTGATTTGGGAGGCAAAGGAAGGTGAATCTCTGAGTTTGAGGCCAGCCAGCTCTATGGCGTGACTTCCAGAACAACCAGGGCTACCCAGAGAAACACTGTCTCAAAGAAACCAAACCAAACAAACACTGAACCATGAAGAGCATCACTATAACCTTGGAGAAGAGAACGGTGCACACCCTGCTTCTAAATGTTTGAGATTCTGTCCTAATATGTTGTTGTTTGTTTTTTGTTTGCTGAGTTTTAATTGAGCTGTGAGTCTTTGTTATGGACAGAATTTAGGATTCCTCTATCAAGTATGTAAAGCTATTAAGCAATTGTGAGAAAAGATCCGTATTCTTCTTTTGCTTTTTAGATGTGCTAATTAACTTACACTCCGATGCCTTTTTCAACAGCCACTCAAAAATCTCAATTGCATGTAATTAAGAAATTCTAAGCAGTCTTATTAAAATAAGAAACACAAGAGCCAAATAAAGAGGTAAAAGCCTAGAGATAAGAGCAGTAGCCAAGAGCCAAGACCACATATTCTTACCACTTGCTGGCGTCTTTCCCCTGAGACACAGAGACCTTCTTCCTGTGCCCTCTCTTTTTATAGCCTTTCTGGTCTGCCTTCTGATTGGTTCTAAACCCAACCACATGACCTCCTCATCACTGCCTGTCTTTATAAACCACCAGGTCTCTATGGTTGATACTGGGATTAAAGGTGTGTGTCACCATGCTGCCTGTGTCCTTGAACCCACAGAGACTTTGCCTGCCAAGTGATCAGATTAAGGGTGTGTGCTACCACTCCCAGACTTCTGCTTAATGGCTTGCTCTTAGTTCTGATTCCCACACAACTTTATTTATTAACATACAAATAAAAGTCACATTTCAGCACAAATAAATTATCACCATATTTCTCCTTTCTAGTCTAATAAAAATAAAAAGAAAAACGTTATAACTAGTATAAAAAAGACTATATACAATAAGTACAATAACTATATACAATATGTACAAACAATAAATACTTAAACAATTTCTAGTCCATTTGCATCTGACAAACTCAGAGAAAATATTCCATTATCTATCCTATTTTGGCAAGTCCAAAATGTACCTGATTCACTTTCTATCCTAACTTATATTACTAACAGAACTATCTTATAATGTCTTTCAAATTTATACACTTACACCTCTTTAGTGAGTTTCTTTTCTGAAATTCTTAACAAGTAAAACTGTAATTATCTAACCTTTAAATATAACTATGACCGTATCTAGTTTTAACTCACTGTAACTATAACAATCTAATCTTCAATTTCCTCAGAGACCAAAGAAGGAAATAATATTACCTAAAAAACAGGAAGTACAAACAAGGGACTTTCAAAAAAAAATTGTGAGTTGACAGAAAGAGCCAGCTGCCTGGACAGTCACCTGAGGTTTCTTTGCAACATTGGGCCATCATCTTCAGCCTATATGCTTGGCATATCTGACAGACTTATTTGTGAAGTAGGATGTGCACAACGACTACAGTTTGACCTCACATTTGGTGAGAGTAGTCCATGTACCAGAAACATCAGAATTCCACTAGTGTCCTGTCATGATTCAGGGTTTTAAATTCAGAAAATTGTTGGTGTTTTTGGAAGTCAGCTGTCCATTCTCCTTGGCTTGTCGATGGCTTCATCTTGGCATCCGTTCTTCTCCGCATCCCATTTTTCTCCTCATCTCATTCATCATGGCTTCTGGGTGGCAACCATACCCAATGCTGTTTTGGTGACCAAGAACCAGAGATACATAGCCCAGAGTCCTAGAGTAAAACCCAATATTACTGTCATCAAAAAACTTTGGATGACTGTTCAGGCTGCCAGCTGTCTCTGTCTATGTCAAGACTTTTGAAGGTTGCTTGTGTCCTTCTCTCTTTCTCAGGTAATATTATATCCTTCTGAGGTCTTTGATGTAGGTGAAGACTAGATAGTTATAATGTCTTTAGTTATGATAAAATATAAGGTAAATATGAAACCTTAGACTCACAAATATAGGATAGATATCTTCTTTAATTTTGCCAAATAGAAAAAGACTAGATATTATGAATAGACTAGATATTGTAACTGTAATCCTTGCTTGATAATTGTTTTGTTATATGTAATTTTACTATGTTAAAGTTAAATCCTTCCTTTTTGAAAAAAAAGGAAAGGGGGAAGTGCTTGGATGATTGATTGATAAAGTGGTGATTGGTTAGTAACCAGGCAGGAAGTATAGGCAGGACAAGGAGAGAGGAGAATTCTGGGAGAGGAAGGATGAGTCAGGAGATGCTGCCAGCCACCACCATGAGAAACATGATGTAAGATACCAGTAAGCCACAAGCCACTGGCAAGGTCTATATTTATAGAAATGGGTTAATTTAAGATATAAGAACTAGGTATCAAGAAGCTTGCCACAGCCATACGTTTTAAAAGTAATATAAGTCTCTGTGTGCTGGAGTGGGTCCAAGTGGCTGTGGGACTGGTGGGTGAGAAAGATTTGTCCTGACCATGGGACAGGCAGGACAAGGAAAACTTCATATATATATATATATATATATATATATATATATATATATATATATATATATATATATATATCCAGTATGAAGCTGATTCTCCTGAATCAAGGCCTCTGGGATCTCAAACACTTGGACATCACTGTACAGAGGCCATGCTTGTTTTTGAAAATCAACGATGGAAATGGATTTCTTCACATTTATAAGTAACTCTCCCTTGACCTCTATATCCTGGATGTCTTTCAAGAGAATGAGTTGACTTAAGGGCTTGATAAGATCATCATAGGAAACTTTCTCCCATGGAATACTTTGTGTGAGCAAATTCTTTGCCAAGCTTGTAATCCCAAAGAGAGATTGTAAAATGGAATTCATGCAACAGGTATTTCCCATATAGAAGAAGCCTTCACATTTCAGTTGCTTTGCTTAAGTGTCAAGAGGAAACTTGACATTATTATTTGTTGGAGGTCTCCTGGCTAACCTTTGATCTACTTCTTTCATTAGAACCTGTTAGGGTTGGAAGAACAGTGTCACCTAAGTTAGTCCTCTTGCAAGAGTTGGTAGTGAATGAAAGTTCAAGTTACCAAATGTTCTGATTCTCTTGATCTCTTAAAGCCATTGGATTCTCTCCTTCACTTCTTTTATTCCTGGAGTTATAGGTCTGGGATTTCTTTTCTTGTTCAGGATTATTTTCTTTCACAATGTCATTATTTATTTCTATACTGGATGTTGATTTTCTCTTCTTCTTTCTGCTCTGTTTGTCTACCCTCACTGTCTCAACATGACTGCTGCTGGGCTGTGACCACAAAAGTGGCATCTTCATGGGGAGTGAAGTACCACTTTCTTGTGTAGTATTCTAGGACCCACAAAATGGCTCCCGGTGCTTCCTGAAAAACCATTATTGCTTTTAAGAACATTCTGATAACTCTTGGGTTCCTTGGATTATTGGGATACAGATGGATGAAAAAATCCAGGAATAACTTCAGCCTTTCATTATCTATGAGTAAGGAACTGTCATCTTTTAAAGTTAAATGCAGATTGTGAAGTTCCTTCTCATACCAACTAACCACTACACCTACCCATTACCACCCAGCTGAAAAATCCTTCTCCTTTCTTCCAACATGAATAATAATAATAGAGCACCATGTCTCAAAATAATTCAAACAAACTCTTCTCAGTAAGTAAACATGTTTATTTATGGAGATTACTAACAGAGTGCTTCCTAGCATGCTCAAGATCCTCCATTCAATCCCCAAAACTGTAAGAAAATAATATTGAAGCCAAAAATCTCCTTATAAAGTGTTCCTTGTGTTATTCATGTCCCTAACCCTCTATACATTTGCAGGAAACAATGTCTGTGACTCATTGCTTAGTGGTAAGTTTTGAAACTTCTGAGAACCAGTCTTTCAAACACTGGAATTTCATTAAAACATTAAACTGGATTCCATAAGGTGTACCCAGAGAACCTGATGGAGTCCTCTGCAGTCCTCTTCAGTCTCTTGAGTTCATATGAGCTTTGATCATGTTGAGTTAGAAGGCCCTGTTTTCTTGGTGTCCTCCATCCCCTCTGGGTCTTACACTGGTTCCTGGTATATTTGCTCCTTTCTAATCCAGGATGAAGCTTCTCTGATGTTGGCTGAGCAAAGCACTGATTTATGAGTATAGCAGAATGTCATTAGGAGTTAATCAGTACATTATTTCATTTCTTTATTTGTGGATAACAGTAATATTTGGTTTTACCCTAGGACTCTGGGCTATGTATCTCTTGCTCTTGGTCATCCAAGCAGCATTGAGTATGGTTTCCATTTTGTTTTATCCAGACAGGGTTTCTCTGTGTAGTCCTGGGTGTCCTGGAACATGTTTTATATACCAGTGTGGTCTTGAACTCAGATCATTATGAATCTACCTCTGAAGAGCCGAGATTAAAAGCAAGCACCACTACTACCCAATGATGTCATTCTCTTTTTAACAATTGAATAATACTTTATTTTGTAAATATACCACATTTCCTTTCTTTCTTTCTTCCTTCGTTCCTTCGTTCCTTCTTCCCTTCGTTCCTTCCTTCCTTCCTTCCTTCCTTCCTTCCTTCCTTCCTTCCTTCCTTCCTTCCTACCTTCCTTCCTTTCTTTCTTTCTTTCTTTTCATTTTATTGTTTTTTTGATATGGAGTTTTTTGTGTACCCCTACTGTCCTGGAACTAGCTCTGTAGACCAACTTGTGCTGGAAATCAGAGACCCACCTTTCTCTGCCTCCTGAATACTGGGATTAAAGTCATGTGCCACCACATCCCAGCAGTACGACATTTTCATTATTCAGTCTTCTGTTGAGGATCATCCAGGTCCGTTCCATTTTCTGGCTATTATGGATACAGCAGTGATGTGTATGTTAGAGCAAGTGTCTCTGTGGTAGGATGAAGTGTCCTTTGGGTATATGCCCAAGAGTGGTGCAGCTGATCTTGAGGTCCATCAATTTCAATTTACCTAAAAACCACTGCACTAGTTTCCATAGAGGCTGTACAAGTTTGCCCTCCCTCCACCAATAATGGAGTGTTCCCTCACATCCTCTCCAGCATGAGCTATCTTGTGCTATTTATTAATCATTTTTGGTCTTCGGAGATAGGCTTTCACTGTGTAACAGTTCTAGCTGTCCTGGAACTCACTTTGAGGACCAGGCTGGCCTGGAACTCATGGAGATCCACCTGCCTCTGTCTCTTGAATGCTGGGATTAAAGGCATGGGCCATCAGGTCAGGCATTGTTTTTTTTTTTTTTTTGTGGGTGTGTGTTTTTAGTCAGGGTTTCTTGGTAAAGTCTTGTCTGTCCTTGAACCCACTTTGTAGACCAGGCTGGCCTTGAACTCTGAGATCTGCCTCTCTCTGCCTCCCAAGTGCTGGGATTAAAGGTGAGCACCACCACATGTCTTATCTTCTGTTATTGACCATAGCATTACTAACAGGTATAAGGTATAAGAATCTCAGAGTTGTTTTGATTTGTATTTCCCTGATGGCTAAGAATATTTAATATTTAAGTGTTTCTCAGGCATTTGAGTTTCCTCTTTTGCAAATTCTGTGTTTAAATCTGTATCCCAGTGTTTATTTGGGTTGCTTTCTTGATATCCAGTTTTCTGGATTCTTTATTTATTTTGGGTATTAGCTCTGAATTAGATGTCTACTTGGTAAACATCTTTTCCTGATCTGTCTTATCCATGATTCTCTCTGTTTTTGTTTTGTTTTTTTTCTTCTAGATAGGTTTATCTGTGTAGCCTTGGCTGTCCTGGAGCTCTCATTGTAGACTAGGGTGGCAGGGAACTCAGAGATCCACATGCATCTGACTCCCGAGGTCTCCTCTGGAAGAATAGCAAGTGCTCTTCAACACTGAGCATCTCTCCAGCCTCCTCTGTTTTCTGTATCTTCTTTCTCACTCATCCTTTTTTTCTTTCCCCAATCCCTGTTCCTAAGAGATGATGATGTGAGATGTGGGCGTGGCTTTTTTAGGACCCTTTAATTTTTTTTTGATTTTTTTCTTTTATTTATTTTATTTTACAATACTATTCAGTTCTACATAACAGCCACAGATTCCCTTGTTCTCCCCCTTCCTGTCCCCCTTCCCTTCTCCCCAGCCCACCCCTCATTCCCACCACCTCCAGATCAAGGCCACCCCCGAGGACTGAGTTCGACCTAATAGACTCAGTCCAGGTAGGTCCAGTCCCCTCCTCCCAGATTGAGCCAAGTGACCCTGCATAAGCACCAGGCTTCAAACAGCCAACTCATGCAATGAGCCTAGGAACTGGTACCACTGCCTAGATGCCTCCCAAACAGATCAAGCCAATCAACTGTCTCACCTCTTCAGAAGGCCTGATCCAGCTGGGGGCCCCTCAGCCTTTGGTTCATAGTTCATGTGTTTCCATTCGTTTGTCTATTTGTCTCTGTGCTTTATCCAACCTTGGTTTCAACAATTCTCGCTCATATAAACCCTCCTCTTTCTCACTAATTAGACTCCCAGTGCTCTGCCTGGGGCCTAGCTATGGATGTCTGCCTCCAGATTCCTCAGTACTTGGATGGGGTTTCTGGCACAACTATTAGGGTATTTGGCCATCCCATCATCAGAGTAGGTCAGTCCCTGCTGTCTCTCGGCCATTGCCAGCAGTCTTTTGTGGGGGTATCTTTGTGGATTTCTGTGGACCTCTTTAGCACTTTGTTTCTTCCTTTTCTCATGTGGTCTTCATTTACCATGGTCTCTTATTCCTTTTTCTCCCTCTCTGTTCTTGATCCAGCTGGGATCTCACTCTCTCTTTCCCTCCACCCTCGCTGTTCATTGCTCCCACTCATGTCAAGGCTGTTCATGTAGATCTCATCCATTTCTCCATCATTGGGTGATCCCTGTGTCTTTCTTGGGGTCCTGTTTTCCAGGTAGCCTCACTGGTGATGTGAGTAGCAGTCCAGTCATCCTTGTTCCACATCTAGTATCTCCCTATGAGTGAGTACATACCATATTTGTCTTTCTGAGTCTGGATTACCTCACTCAGGATGATTTTTTTCTAGATCCATCCATTTGCCTGCAAACCTCATGATGTAATTGTTTTTCTCTGCTGAGTAGTATTCCATTGTGTATATGTGCCACAATTTATTTATCCATTCTTCAGTTGAAGGGCATCTAGGTTGTTTCCAGGTTTTGGCTATTACAGACAATGCTGATATAAACATAGCTGAGCAAGTGCTCTTGTGGTATGATTGAGCATTTCTTGGGTATATGCCCAAGAGTGGTATAGATGGATCTTGGGGGAGATTGATTCCCAATTTTCTAAGAAAGCGCCATATTGATTTCCAAAGTGGTTGTACAAGCTTGCATTCCTACCAGCAGTGGAGGAGAGTTCCCCGAGTTCCACATCCTCTCCAGCATAAAGTAGGACCCTTTAAATTAAGCTACAATTTGTGAGGGACTCTTTAGGTGACAGCCTGCAGCAAGATCGACACTTTAGTTAGAGGCATACAGCAGGATCGTGAGCAACAGCTGTGACATTCCTGAGTGGTCCTGGTTAAGTAAAGTGTTATTTTCTTTTTTGGGGTTACAGGGGGAGTGAGTGCTGAAAGATCAGAGAGACACAACAGGCCACAGCGAAACTCACCTTGCCAACTTTTCAGTCAATCCTATTTCCTCAAACTGGAAGACTCTGAGTCCTCATCCAGAATGAATCTCAGCTGAACTGCTGCTAAAAGCTTAAAAGCTTAACCAGGCTGTAGTTCCTGATCCTCACCCCTTAAATACCTGTTTCCTGCCATCAGTTCCTGGGATTAAAGGCATGTGTCACCATGCCTGCCTGTTTCCAGTGTGACTTTGAACTCACAGAGATCCAAACAGATCTCTGCCTCCTGAATGCTAGGATTAAAGGTGTGTGTGCCACCATTTTTTGGTCTCTATGTCTATCTAGCAGCTGTTCTGTTCTCTGACCCTAGATAAGTTTATTAAAGTGAACAATATACTGGGAACACAATATCACCACATTTCCCCCGCTCTTTTGTCTAAAATTAAAAAAGCTTATAACTAATACAAGAAAAACTATATCTAATAAGTATATACAATATATACAGTCTAGAATTACATTAACAATGTCTAGTCCATTAACATTTGACAAATTCAGACAAAAATTTTCATTACTTATCCTATTTAAGACAAGTAGTTCCTTTCTAAAAGTAAATTCAATAATCTCCCTTTTATCTTATATCTATATTTTTTTGAGTAGGTCCAAAAATCTACCTTTTATCTTTTTTTGTATTAAAGCATAGTTTTTAAAATTTATTTCTTATATGCATTCATTATATTCATTAATTATACTCATGATATTAATTACATTTTTGGTCTTCATTAATTATATTCTCAGGGCTCAAGACCTTAGCACAACATCCAGCAGTTTTCTCTGGTGAATGTCCCACATCTGAAACTTACACTTCATATTGTGGCTCTGTTTGTTGCTTAATGAGCTGTGGAATCTACTTGTGCCTGCCTCCCATTGCTGAGTCACAGGCATACATGGCAATGAAGAGTCCTTGAGAGTGGATCTGTACTAATATTATTTTTATATTTGAAATAGATGTGGTGTGGGTGTCTCAGATCAGGCTACATACCTCATAGCCAGCAACACCAGCTGGTTTTCCCTTCCCCTTGCTACCCAGGAATCAGGTTGAAACTACTAGGTGCTTTGGTACTTTGTATTAAGGAAGCCTGCTGCTTCATGGCACAGGGTCTCTTCCTTCTCTTGGGAACTAAGGGGAACCTTGTTCTGTCTTATGAACTGAAATGTTCTCTTTAGAACCCCACCATGCTGTTTGTCAATTTATGAGGCTCTCACACAAAGGACTGTCTGTCTCAGACCCCCTGTCCCTTGAACCCCTCCATTTTCTCATATCAGGATTTAAATATAAGAAGTATATTTGGCACTTCAAATTTTTTTAAAAGAGTGCCTTAAAAATGTTATTGTGCTAGGCATTGTGGCCCAGACATTTAAATACCAAAACTCAGGTATCAAAGCCAGGGAACCTCTACATTTCACAGTAGCATTATGTAAATAGAGAGTTCCAAGCCAGAGAGAGCTACATAGTGAGATTCAAAAAGTCACATTTTTTTGTTCATGGTTTACCCATGTATGTGCACATGTGCTAGCTCTAGAGGTCAGAAAACAACTTGCAGGACTGGTGTCATCAGCCTTGGTGGCAGGTGTTTTCATCCACTGAGCCCTTAGAGAGCTTTTGAATTTGCAAAATTTACCACTCTATCTATTTCATTTCCCGTGCAACCCTGATGCTATGCCCTGCAATTCTGAGAAGGAAGCACAAAACCAGTTGGTGGGCAGTTAGATAATTTCACCAGCAATAGTCACGGACACATGCAGAAAACAATGGTTTTAATAAATTGACAATAGAATGGTATACATGAATTTAGGGAAAGCAAACAATATCATGAATATCCTCCAGATGACATGAGCAATTCATATATACACCCACAAAATGAGACATTTTATATACTGCATCTCAAAACTTGAAGACCATCAGCATTAGTTCTGAACCCATTATGATGTTGGAAGCTAACATTGGGACATTTAGTCAGTTCCTTTCTGTGTTGTATTGGTAATGAATGACTTAAAAAAAAACACAAACCAAAACCATTGTGTTAGGGCTGGAGAGAAGGCTCTGTGGATAAGAGCACTGGTTCTGCTCTGGATCAATTCCCTACAAAAATATGCAGGGCACAACTGCCTGTCACTCATTTCAGAAAACCCAACACCTTCAAACAGACAGACATGCAAGGGAAACATTAAATGGCATCGTGGATGTATGGGTGTCTGTCCTAATAGGATGTTTGTTTTGTTTACTGAGTTTTCAGTTGACCTAAATGAGTCTTCACTGTGAGTAGAATTTAGGATTCTTCTAGGCAGTGTGTAAAGCCATTAAGCAATGATGAGAAGAGATCCACATTCTTCATTTGCTCTTTTTAAAAAATATTCAATTTATTTGTTTGTTTGTTTGTTTTTGAAACAGAGTTTCTCTATGTTGTTTTGGTGCCTGTCCTGAATCTCACTCTAGAGACCAGGCTAGCCTTGAACTCAGAGATCCACCTGCCTCTGCCTCCTGAGTGCTGGGATGAAAGACCTGTGCCACCACCACCCAGCTTCTTTTGTTCTTTAGATCTTGCAAGTGACTAGCACTCTGATGCCTTCTTCAGCAGCCACTCCAATATCACCTTATGCATGTTAAAAAAAAATATCCAATGTGAAGCTAATTCTCCCGAGTCAAGGCCTCTGGGATCTCAAACACTTGGACATCCCTGACAGGAGCCATGCTTGCTTTTGAAAATCATACACATAGCTTACATAATGAACTGAATCTTGGGAACTCTTAAAATAGCTAACAACACTGATAAGACTATAATTCTGAGGATCATCTTTCAATGCCACATTTTTTGACTCGTCAGCTTCTACTGTGTTGTTGCTTCCTGGAATATTGTTATTTCTAGGATTCCCTGATGTACTGAGGATATTTTCATCATCTTTCTGATCTCTCAATTCTGAAGACTTTTTCAGATCCTCCTCTGTTTCCTCCTGAGTACCCTTAACACATTGTGGTGATGCCTGAGAAAGGTATTCCTTGTGGAATCTATTCCAATGATTAGGGAGCAGCTGTTTAGCCTTTTAGTGAGAATTTCCAGATTTGTTTCTTCATCAAGGTGACAATAACAATTGACAACCTTAGTGGTAGTGTGATGATCTCACATCCCATCTGCATTAATTTTCTCATAGTTCTTCACATTCCTAGATGATTTTTGACTGGCTGAGAGGCAGATTCCCTCCAGAGACATTTGGGACATCACAGTCATCAAGGGGGACCTAATCAGTCAAGGGAAATGGTGGTTTCCTGTTTTCATTATAGTGGGAAGATACATTTAGATACTGAGAAATCTCAACTGGCTGCCGACTGATCAAGAATCCATTAGCAATCAAGTGGTAGCTTTTCAGGTGAACAATGAGGACACTGGGGAGCCTCTTCAAAGTGTACCCGAGAAATGAATTTTTGTTCTTGTACTTCTCATGATTAAAACAATTTTATTTCTGGTGTAAAGAGATCAAGAGACTTTTGAATAGATAGAGGCTCTTCTCTTGTTCATTGGTGCAGGTCAACAGAGAGGTAATTATTCACTTCAGTTTTGAGAGTAGTCTCACCACAGGGGTCACAAACAATAGAGCTCTGCAGCTCTAATTCAAAATTAGCACTGACATGACAAACAAACCTTTTGGTGGTGGCAGTCCCAGCATACGGTGATGGAGATGACCTCTTGGCTTCATTATCTCTCTAAATAATCTACATGGTATTTATTTTTTCCATGTTCACTTTCAACTGGTCTAAACACTGACTTAGAAATTCATGGGCATCATTCTGTTCATCACCCAAGAATGTGTCTGCAACTATGATAATGGATTTCTTCATATCCATGAGTAACATTCCTTTGACCTCTATATCCTGGATGTCTTTCAAGACAAGTAGTTGGCTTACAGGCTTGATAAGATCATCATTTGAAACTTTTTCCCATGGGATACTTTGTGTGAGCAAGTCCTTTGCAAAGGTTGGAATCCCAAAGACAGGCTGTAAAATGGAATTCATGTAACTGTTGTTTCCCAAATTGGAGAAGCCTTCACATTTCAATTCCTTTACATAAATGTCTTGAGAAGGCTGGACTTCATTGTATGTGTATGTGTGGGTCTCCTGGCTAAACTTTGATCAACTTTCATCAGATCATGTTAGTGTTGGAAGAATAGTGTCATCCAGTTTAGGCTTCAAGCACATGTTGGGATTGAATGAGGGTTCAAGTTTCCCAATGTCAGCCTTTTCCTAATCTCTTAAAGCCATTGGTTTCTCTCCTTCACCTTTTTTATTCCTGGAGTTAGAGGTCTTGAATTTCTTTTCTGATTCAGGATTATTTTTCTTTAAGATGTCCTCATTCATTTCTACACTGGGGGTGGATTTTCTCTGTGGTGATATTGTGTTCCTCAAAATATTGTGCAACCTAATAAACTTATCTGGGGACAGAGGACAGAACAGCCATAGATAGACATAGAGAGGAGAAAATGGTGGCACACATGCCTTTAAACCTATCACTTGGGAGACAGAGATTCATCTGGATCTCTCTGAGTTTAAAGCCACATTCGAAACAGCCAGGCCTGGTGACTCATGCCTTTAATCCCACAAAGTGAGCCTTTAATCCCAGGAAGGTATATAAGGTGTGAAAACCAGGAAGTGGAGCTGGTTAAGCTTTTAGCAGCAGTTCAGGTGAGATTCATTCTGGATGAGGACTCAGAGGCTTCCAGTCTGAGGAAACAGGATCATCTGAGGAACTGGCAAGGTTAGGAAGCTGTGGCTTGTTCTGTTTCTCTGATCTTCCAGCATTCACCCCAAAATCTGGCTCTGGGTTTGTTTATATTAAGACCTTTTACGATTCATGCTACATTTATCTTCCTGTTTTTGCTCTGTGTTTCTCCACTCTCTTTTTCAACATGACTACTGCTGGAGTTTGGCTCTAAAACTGGCATCTTCATGGGGAATGGAGCTCCACTTTCTTGTATAGTATTCAAGGATCCACAAACTGACTCCTGGTGCTTTCTGCAAAATGGATCACCGCTTTCACGTGTTCAGAGACTTAATCACACAAAATGCATTCAGTCCAATTGCAAAAGATCTGTCATCATTAACTATTCCAACACTATCTAAAAGCCCAAAGCCCAAGCTGACAAGATGACTCAGCAGGTGAAGCTACTTGCGAACAAGCCTGTGGACCTGATTTCCATTCCTGGGACCCATTTGATGGAGGGAGAGAAACAACTGTTGTAAGTGGTCCTCTGATGACAATACCCAATATGTTAGACACACACACACACACACACACACACACACACACACACACACACAAAGTAAATGTAATAATAATGAGTCCAAAATCCATTCAGACACTGAAACTCTTGGCACTCCTTACATTGGCAGCTCCTGGTAAAGTAACATATTTCTACCAGGTGGTGCAAGCCTTTAATCCCAGCACTCAGCACTGAGGCAGAGGCATGCAGGTCTGTGAATTCCAGGCCATCCTGTCTACATAGTGAGTTCCAGGATAGCCAGAGCTACTCAGCAAAACCCTTTCTACAAAAAAGAATACCATATACGTGACATTTTTCTAACATATAACCTCACCACAAAATATACATTCCAAATTCTGAAATGGAAAAGGAATGAATAGTAAGGAATTATCAGAAAAAAGAAACACTGAAATCTACCAGGGCAGATGCATAATCATGTAGACAAAACAACTATACAAATAAATTAAAATTAAAAAAATAAAACTAAAAATCATTTCTAAAATCAAATGAAAACAAAAATATATCTGGACCTAGGGTTCAGGCCTGTAATTTCAACTACTTGTGAAACTGAGGCAGGAAGGTCCACAATTCCAAACCAAGTGGGCAAAGGCAGAGGAAGGCTCACAAAGAGGGGGAGGGGCA
>NC_134852.1:15727500-15735000 GCF_049852395.1 Peromyscus maniculatus bairdii | reverse complement strand
AGAGACCTGGAGGTCTGTATAGATAGGCAGTGAAGAGGAAATGATGTGGCTGGGCTTAGAGCCAATGAGAAGGCAGAACAGGAAGCCTATAAAAGCAGAGGTTAGACAGGAAGAAGCTCTCTCTGTGAAAGCTACAGCGGGCTGGTCAGGTAAGGCCCCTGGTGGCTTTTTGTTATTTCTCTCATCTCTTCGGCTATTACCCCTGTATTTGGCACTGTGTTTCTTATTTAATAAGACTCTTTAGAAATTCATCTACAAACAATTACTTGCAGAACAAAAGCAGTTGTCCAAACTTTAGCAAAAAAAGCTGGAGCTTGAGTTAGAAGAAGCTAAGGCACAACTGGCAGTATCTCTTAGCATTCAGCAGGAGACAGCCAACTTGGGTGCTGGATCAGCACCATCTAAATTACCTGTTCCACAGATTCCCACCATGGCCTTTAACACTCCCCATCAGGTTCCTGTAAAACCTGACAAAAGCCGTCCAGGTCCATCCTTACAAATTCGAGAACTGAAAGGAACTACCCGGGATCCCCGTCTTAACAGGAGGAGCCAACATTTTTCCCATGGCAAAGAGCAGAGTCATAGGAAGGAATTTGTAATGAACACATTCAACAAGGCTGATGTTAAAACAGGTCAAACTGTCCCCTCTGAAAAACTCAATTCGGCCAAGCAAGAAACAAGTGAATCAAGTGAAAGAATAACCAAGCAAGAACTTGAGCAGTTAGATTCTAAATCTGAATCTAAATCACCTTTGAAAAACAAATTATCCCACCCCAAAGACTTGAAAAGTCAAGAATCAGAATGGATGAGGTTGTGCGATATGAACAAGAGAGATCCAATTATAAAAATGTATCTTCAGGATAGAGCTGAGGGCAAAGATGAAGATGTCAAAGAAAAGAGAAGAACTGCAGAGAAAAAGGATAAAGATGAGCACATGAAATCATCTGAACACAGGCTGATTGGAGGTGGAAGTCAAATCATAAATGGCATTGTGCAAAAACAGGACATGGTTCCAGAAGAATTGGAAAACCAGGGGACAAAACCAGGGAGATCAAACACTCGAAAGAGATCAAGATCGAGGTCACCTAAGTCTTGGTCACCAACTATACATTCCCCAAAGGGAAGAGATAAATGGTCACCCAAAGAAAGGCAGAAAAGTGTGTTTCCAACTTTGGCCCCCACAGCTGGAAAGATGCATCAGTCAGGACTTACACAGTCACATAGGGAAGAAAGAAATGTTAAGAAAAGTGCTAAGCAGGATGTTCGAGATCCCAGACTGCTGAAAAAGATGCATGAAGGTCGGCCTCAGGAAACTGCAAGTAAACATTCTATGAGGTCAGATGCTGAGCCAAAAGAGAATATAGAGAATTGGCAAAGCTCTAAGTCTGCAGAAAGATGGAAATCTGGTTGGGAAGAGAGTCAAATCTTCCAACAGTGTGATGACCAGAGTAAAGCACCTCATCTAAGGCATAAGGAGAGCTGGTCAAGCACAAAAGGAATCTTGTCACCTGGAAGCCCAAAGCAGCCCCATGGAGCAAGGGTAGATGCCAATCTTGAGATTCCTAAAGACTTAACTCTTGCAAGCCAAAGAGAATTCCTTCAAAAGACGGGTGAACGTTTAGCTTCCGGTGAAATTACACAGGATGAGTTCCTTGGTGTTGTGCATCAATTTCGACAGCTTTTTGAGGATCAAGATGGTGGAGGAGAGGAGCAGACATCTCCCTTCAATGATGGATTTCCACTTAAGCGACCTAGATATGAAGATTCAGATAAAGCGTTTGTAGATGGCCCAGCATCAAGATTTGTTGGCCTCCAAACAAATGAGCGGCTTCCAGCTTTAGCTGCAGACCGACCATTATTTGATGGGCCTGGTAAGCCATCTGTGAAGAGAGATGGCCCAGCCAAGATAATTTGTGAAGGACCTAATAAATTAAGCCCTAGAATGAATGGACCTCCTAGAGCAGGTTCTTTTCGGTTTGATGGGTCACCAGGACCAATGGGAGGAGGAGGCATTATGCCAATCCAAGGACCAAAAGGTCAGTTTGGAGGTGGGGGCCCTTTGAGATTTCAAGTTCCTCCAGGACCAGTAGGAACACCTCTGTGGTGTGGAGGGACAATTGGTCAAGGAGGACGAGGAGGACACGGTCGAGGAGGACGCGGTCGACCAGGACGAGGACGAGGACGAGGAGGCAGTATTCGATTTGAAGGTTCAACTCGTGTGACTTTTCAGGGATCTACAGGTGTTAGGAGATTTGAAGGACCAGGGAGTAAGCCTGGGGGTGGTCTGAGGTCTGAGTGCCCTCATGGACAGAGCGTGGGTAGTCTCAGATTTGAGGGGGATCATGGTCCATCAGGGGCAGCAATTAGGTTTGATGGGCTTCATGGTGAGCCAGGTGGTGCTATCAGATTTGAGGGCCCTTTGCTACAGCAAGCTGCTGGAATGAGGTTTCAGGGTCCCCAGGGTCAGTCCGTAGCTGGTCTGAGATTGGAAGGATATAATCAACTAGGTGGGAACCTTATTTCTGAGGGACCACATGGCCAACCAGGTGTTGGGATCAGGTTTGAAGGACCTTTAGTACAAAAGGGAGGTGGAATGAGGTTTGAGGGTCCTGAACCAGGAGGTGGCCTGAGAATTGCATCACCTCTGGGTCAAGGTGGTCCCCGATTTGAAGGTTGTCACTCTCTAAGGTTTGATGGACAGCCAGGTCAGCCATCACTTTTGCCAAGATTGGATGGAACACAAGGCCAGCCAGGTCCTAGATTGGAAAGAACTCTTCAGCCAGGTCCACAGAGATTTGCTGGGCCACCTGGACAGCAGGTTCAACCGAGATTTGGTAGTGTACCTCCAAGATTTCATGGGCCACAACAGGAGCAAGCATCAAGATCTGATATTCCTCTCGGTCTGCAAGGTCCCCAATATGACATCCATCCTTCACAAAGGCTTGAATCTTTCAATCAGACTGGCCCATATAATGACCCACCTGGCAATGCTTTGAATGTTCCGTCTGAAGGACTACAATTCCAAAGGCATGAACAGATATTTGATACACCTCAAGGACCAAATTGTAATGGACCTCATGGCCCTGGAAACCAGAATTTCCCAAATGCCCTTACCAGAGCTTCAGGACACTCTTTTGATGAAAAGAATCTTCAGAGTTCTCAGTTGGGAAACTTGGGCAATTTACCTAGTCCGATGTCAGGAGGAGATATTCAGCCATCTCAAAAGGTTGTGACTGGTGTTGCTCAGCCAGTAGCATTTGGCCAAGGACAACAGTTTTTACCAGTTCATCCACAGAATGCTGGAGCTTTCATTCAAAATCCTTCAGGAGGTCTTCCTGAAGCATATCCTGATCATCATCTCAGTGAGGTGGATGTAAATGAATTGTTTTCAAAACTGGTAAAAGCAGGAATTCTCAAATTGTCACAGCCTGATTCAACTGCAACCCAGGAAAAGGAGGCTGATGCTCAGCATCCCCCTGAAGAGGGGAAGGATCAGAATGAAGATCAAGATGTTCCAGATCTCACTCATTTTACAACTGAAGAATTGAAACAACGTTATGACAGTGTCATAAACCGGCTGTACACTGGGATTCAGTGTTCTTCTTGTGGAATGAGGTTTCCGACATCCCAGAGAGATGTATATGCAGATCACTTGGACTGGCATTATCGGCAAAATAGAAGTGAGAAAGATGTTAGCAGAAAGGTCACTCATAGACGTTGGTACTGCAGTTTAACAGCCTGGATAGAATTTGAAGAAATAGCTGATCTGGAAGAAGGTGCAGAACGCCGGTGTTTTGAAAAGGTTCATCAAGAGGTTGTCCTCAAATCTCAGGAGGCTGCTAAAGAAAAGGAGTTCCACAGTGTCCCTGCTGGACCAGCTGGAGCACTTGAGAGTTGTGAAGTCTGTCAAGAACAATTTGAACAGTACTGGGATGGAGAGGAGGAAGAATGGAACTTAAAAAATGCTATTGGAGTAGACGGAAAGATTTACCATCCATCGTGTTATGCAGGTGACCAAAACACATCTTCTTTTGCTTGTACACCATCTGCCATCAAGACGCCAGTTGAAAACCCTTGGAACATTATGTTGAACACTGTCAAAAACGATTTGCAAGAACCCCATGAAAGTCCCCAAGTTAAGGAAGAGCAAACAGATCCCCCACCAGCCTGTGCAGAAGAAAGTGTAGCAACCCCCACTGACATAAAAACAGAAGAGGACACAGTTGAGTCAGTTTAGATAAAATGAGAAAGTTATGGTTTTGGTTTTGTAACAAAAGCTGCTGTTGGACCTAGAAAGTGAAGCTTTTTTATGTATTTAGAGACATCTCTATAAATTGACGAGCTGAGGCAGGGCCTCAGCTGTCATTTGGTTTATAAATAGGTTTTAGTATTTGCATTTCCTACTTCCCTCATGGTTTCAGGTGCTTGTTGTGGGAAAGTTCTCTAGATGAGTGCAAATTTAACCAAATGAAATTGTATGTGTAAAAATGTGCGATTTTCACTTGTGAACTGTAAATTTAAATAAAAATATTTTGCTCTACTAAAACAGTTGAGTTCATGTCCTCATCCTTGTGCGACTCCAACATTCCTCCATCCCACCCCTCTAAAGAAGCTGTGACACTACATTCTCACCTAAGTGTTTGGTTCAAGACTCATCTGTGTTGTGAGCTCATACACATCACACTGCAGACGCTGAGGCAGTGTTCATCCTGAGCACAGGCCACTGTCCCTGTCCAGACCAGGCTCTTGGGTCCACCAAGGCCTCTGGTGGCCAGACACCTCCAGGATTGGCATGACATTTCTGCCCTGACTGCCTCAGCACTGTGTTGTCCCTGAACAGTGGGGACTGTGTGGGGATACTTCCTGATAGACACAGCCATGCTTCTGCCCCTTGGCCTGGACTATGTCTGCTGACACCGATGTTGCTTCTGGTATCTGGAGGGTAGAATCTGGGGCACATCTACTATGTACAGAATAGCCCACAACAGCAGATTCTCCTCTGCAAATGACCATGGCCAAGGCCAAGAAGCCTTGACCTGGACAAAATGGGATCAAATAACCATCAGATTTCCCTTGGTCTCTGGGGAGTTCATTGCATGATCAAAGCATATTTTAAATTATTTAATAAAAAAAAACCAGTAACAGGAGAGAATATATTTTGTTGATCATGGAACCTAGGATGCAGAAAGCAGCATCCAGAACTGAGTATCCACTGTGGACTTAGCAGTCCCAGAATAAGCAGCAGCTTCAGAAGCTCCCACTAGGAGCATCAACAGCTGGAGTATCCGCTGAGCCAGCATCAGCACTGGTGAGACATGCAGGCCATCATTACATCACAGGTAGCAGATACCCCAGAGAGGCAGCTTGAGCAGCAAGGGTCTGTCCATCTCTGCTGTGAAGAAGCCACAGTGGGGAGGGCACAGTCAGTCAGAGTGTTTGTGGGAGCTAGACTGACATTTGCAACCTTGAGGAGCCACATAGAGATGCCATGGGAGAGCTGAAAGGCAGGCAGTGGTGCTGGCTTGGAGACTGCAGCCAGAGGCTTTGAACCCCAGCACCAGAATAGGTCTGTCAGCAGGCAGCGGAGGGTGATCCTGCAGGGCACCAAGATGCCAGGGTGTGCACCCTAGGTGGACCAGGAAGCAGGTACCTTCCATTCTGAGTGTGTATGCATTCAGGGAACACCAAGGTCCTTGTGGAGATGAGGCAGCATCCCCAAGGATGGAAGCCATGGTGGAAGCAGTGCTGTAGATCCAAGGGAGACTGCTGCTGGAGGGCCCAGGTATGGAGAGGGCAGCAAAGCTTTTGTGCACAGGGTCTGATGCCCTAGCAGCAGAGCTTGAACTGCTTAGTGAGGCAGAGCCTTACTCCACCATGAATGTCAAGCTACCATAATGCAGTCCACAGAGGATGCAAGGCAGGACCATCATGCTGAATGGAAGGCTCATAGGGACAGTGAGGCACCTTGAGCCCATGCAGCATGGGAGGTTGAAGGCCCTCAGGTCCCAGGGCTGGGATTGTAAAACTGAATGTGTCGGAGTCAGCAGCCAAAGCCACGTAGCCTCTGTTTGCTGGAGGTGAACAAATAAATGGCTTCCTTAAGACACAACTTCCTGGTTCATGCTAGCTGCACAGAGAGCTCTTTGGAAGAGGTCTGCAGCTACTCAGCTATGGTGACACAATCTTTGTCCCAGGACAAAGTTCTTAGGGCCAGGCTAGCAGGCCATGAAGTGCCTCTGAAGCTCAGAGCAAAAGTTTTAGAGACTCCTGTGTGAACTGGGTTGTTGCATTCAAGGGATCTGCAACAAATTTTTGGTTGTGGGTCTCTTTATATTTAGAACATTTTGCTTCAGATTCATTATGACTTGGACAGCTCTACAGAGATTTCAGGGAATATGAGGAGCCAGGCCCAGATCTTGAGATTTCAGTGGATCTTTAAGGCCAGTATCAGAACTGACTGTTTGAACTGTTCAGACTTAAGAAATGGGATGGACAAGAGTGGTTCATTGCAATGGGACGATTTTGATTTCAGACACACACGTGTGCGCACACACACACACACATACAAACACAAACACACAATTAAATGTGATGAATTACAAACTGTTTTGTGTAGAAATGTAACTGTTTGTGTAAAAATGAAACTATTTTTTGTAGGAATAGAGAAGTTTGTTTTTTTATGCCCAGGCTCAAGATGAAGCTTCAAAAAATATAAAGTAAGGGGGATTTGTTATATTCTTCAGTCTATTTAATTTAATAAAATGTACTGATGAGTAGAAGTTGGAGGAATATTTGCTCCTGGATTAGAGCAGCTCAAATGCAAAACACTTTCTTGTTCTTTGTATGGATAATGTTAGCCTGTATTAATGTACCCTATGTTTTGTTAGCAAGAAATGCAAAAAGTTAAGTCAGATGTTTGGTATATTTTATAAAGTATAAAACGTCCTATTAAGAGTCTACTTTTGGATGTAAGATTGTGAGAATTTTAATTTTGTATACTAATATTCATAACAGAATTATGATGTTACCCTGTTAATGTGAATGGTGATCCGAAGGAGTCCTTAGATTTGATGTGGTTTCATCAGGGGTTTATTGATTTTAAAAAGTGCTTGATGTAGCTAAAACTGTTCTAGACTTCCTGGTCCAATATCTATATACAGCCATTCTATCTTGATCATCTTCTACTCCTTTATTAGGATGTATAGCAGCCATAAAAGAACAGGTGCGTTGCTGTGATTATTCCATCTACTTATAAGCTCTTAGGGAAAGCTGACTAGAGTCAAGGTCTGCGCCCTGAATAAGCTCTTTATATTATTATAAGGGGGAATTTGTGGGGGCCCACCATGGCTCCCCTGGTAAGACCGTACTCAAGGTCAGAGAATCTGAGCTTGCTTTACCCAGCAGGGCTATAGAATGAGATGATTTGCCCACAGGCAAGGTGACCAGGTATTTTGAAGGGTCTCCACTTGGCTGTACATTGTGCTTTGATCTTGAAAGTGG
>NC_134852.1:15717500-15725000 GCF_049852395.1 Peromyscus maniculatus bairdii | reverse complement strand
TTCCACATGGGATGAAATATTCCCTTTGAAGAAACTGTGTCTTGGATGTCAGAGTGAATTCATTAGATCCTTCTTAGCCTATTAAACCTCTACCCCCTAATGGGAAGACATGTAGCAGCCACGTAAAGCCCACATTTTTAAATAAACAACCTGAGGAGCCTTCAGCACCTGGCACAGTGGTCAGCTGCCCCAGTATCTCCACTCCTCTGATTGTACCTGACATACAAAAGAATCTTCCTGAAAAACAACTCATAAGACAACGGTTGTGGTGATGTTTTATTGGTGCTGAAATGTGATATTGTATGTGTATGTTGATCAATAAAGTTTGCCTGGAGATCAGAGGTCACAAAGAAAGCCATAAACAGCAGTCAGGTGTTGGTAGCACACACCCTTAATCCCTTAATCCGATCATGGGACAGGAGTGGTCTCTGTGACACACCCTGTATTTCTAGTAGCAACCATAGAGACCTGGAGGTCTGTATAGATAGGCAGTGAAGAGGAAATGATGTGGCTGGGCTTAGAGCCAATGAGAAGGCAGAACAGGAAGCCTATAAAAGCAGAGGTTAGACAGGAAGAAGCTCTCTCTGTGAAAGCTACAGCGGGCTGGTCAGGTAAGGCCCCTGGTGGCTTTTTGTTATTTCTCTCATCTCTTCGGCTATTACCCCTGTATTTGGCACTGTGTTTCTTATTTAATAAGACTCTTTAGAAATTCATCTACAAACAATTACTTGCAGAACAAAAGCAGTTGTCCAAACTTTAGCAAAAAAAGCTGGAGCTTGAGTTAGAAGAAGCTAAGGCACAACTGGCAGTATCTCTTAGCATTCAGCAGGAGACAGCCAACTTGGGTGCTGGATCAGCACCATCTAAATTACCTGTTCCACAGATTCCCACCATGGCCTTTAACACTCCCCATCAGGTTCCTGTAAAACCTGACAAAAGCCGTCCAGGTCCATCCTTACAAATTCGAGAACTGAAAGGAACTACCCGGGATCCCCGTCTTAACAGGAGGAGCCAACATTTTTCCCATGGCAAAGAGCAGAGTCATAGGAAGGAATTTGTAATGAACACATTCAACAAGGCTGATGTTAAAACAGGTCAAACTGTCCCCTCTGAAAAACTCAATTCGGCCAAGCAAGAAACAAGTGAATCAAGTGAAAGAATAACCAAGCAAGAACTTGAGCAGTTAGATTCTAAATCTGAATCTAAATCACCTTTGAAAAACAAATTATCCCACCCCAAAGACTTGAAAAGTCAAGAATCAGAATGGATGAGGTTGTGCGATATGAACAAGAGAGATCCAATTATAAAAATGTATCTTCAGGATAGAGCTGAGGGCAAAGATGAAGATGTCAAAGAAAAGAGAAGAACTGCAGAGAAAAAGGATAAAGATGAGCACATGAAATCATCTGAACACAGGCTGATTGGAGGTGGAAGTCAAATCATAAATGGCATTGTGCAAAAACAGGACATGGTTCCAGAAGAATTGGAAAACCAGGGGACAAAACCAGGGAGATCAAACACTCGAAAGAGATCAAGATCGAGGTCACCTAAGTCTTGGTCACCAACTATACATTCCCCAAAGGGAAGAGATAAATGGTCACCCAAAGAAAGGCAGAAAAGTGTGTTTCCAACTTTGGCCCCCACAGCTGGAAAGATGCATCAGTCAGGACTTACACAGTCACATAGGGAAGAAAGAAATGTTAAGAAAAGTGCTAAGCAGGATGTTCGAGATCCCAGACTGCTGAAAAAGATGCATGAAGGTCGGCCTCAGGAAACTGCAAGTAAACATTCTATGAGGTCAGATGCTGAGCCAAAAGAGAATATAGAGAATTGGCAAAGCTCTAAGTCTGCAGAAAGATGGAAATCTGGTTGGGAAGAGAGTCAAATCTTCCAACAGTGTGATGACCAGAGTAAAGCACCTCATCTAAGGCATAAGGAGAGCTGGTCAAGCACAAAAGGAATCTTGTCACCTGGAAGCCCAAAGCAGCCCCATGGAGCAAGGGTAGATGCCAATCTTGAGATTCCTAAAGACTTAACTCTTGCAAGCCAAAGAGAATTCCTTCAAAAGACGGGTGAACGTTTAGCTTCCGGTGAAATTACACAGGATGAGTTCCTTGGTGTTGTGCATCAATTTCGACAGCTTTTTGAGGATCAAGATGGTGGAGGAGAGGAGCAGACATCTCCCTTCAATGATGGATTTCCACTTAAGCGACCTAGATATGAAGATTCAGATAAAGCGTTTGTAGATGGCCCAGCATCAAGATTTGTTGGCCTCCAAACAAATGAGCGGCTTCCAGCTTTAGCTGCAGACCGACCATTATTTGATGGGCCTGGTAAGCCATCTGTGAAGAGAGATGGCCCAGCCAAGATAATTTGTGAAGGACCTAATAAATTAAGCCCTAGAATGAATGGACCTCCTAGAGCAGGTTCTTTTCGGTTTGATGGGTCACCAGGACCAATGGGAGGAGGAGGCATTATGCCAATCCAAGGACCAAAAGGTCAGTTTGGAGGTGGGGGCCCTTTGAGATTTCAAGTTCCTCCAGGACCAGTAGGAACACCTCTGTGGTGTGGAGGGACAATTGGTCAAGGAGGACGAGGAGGACACGGTCGAGGAGGACGCGGTCGACCAGGACGAGGACGAGGACGAGGAGGCAGTATTCGATTTGAAGGTTCAACTCGTGTGACTTTTCAGGGATCTACAGGTGTTAGGAGATTTGAAGGACCAGGGAGTAAGCCTGGGGGTGGTCTGAGGTCTGAGTGCCCTCATGGACAGAGCGTGGGTAGTCTCAGATTTGAGGGGGATCATGGTCCATCAGGGGCAGCAATTAGGTTTGATGGGCCTCATGGTGAGCCAGGTGGTGCTATCAGATTTGAGGGCCCTTTGCTACAGCAAGCTGCTGGAATGAGGTTTCAGGGTCCCCAGGGTCAGTCCGTAGCTGGTCTGAGATTGGAAGGATATAATCAACTAGGTGGGAACCTTATTTCTGAGGGACCACATGGCCAACCAGGTGTTGGGATCAGGTTTGAAGGACCTTTAGTACAAAAGGGAGGTGGAATGAGGTTTGAGGGTCCTGAACCAGGAGGTGGCCTGAGAATTGCATCACCTCTGGGTCAAGGTGGTCCCCGATTTGAAGGTTGTCACTCTCTAAGGTTTGATGGACAGCCAGGTCAGCCATCACTTTTGCCAAGATTGGATGGAACACAAGGCCAGCCAGGTCCTAGATTGGAAAGAACTCTTCAGCCAGGTCCACAGAGATTTGCTGGGCCACCTGGACAGCAGGTTCAACCGAGATTTGGTAGTGTACCTCCAAGATTTCATGGGCCACAACAGGAGCAAGCATCAAGATCTGATATTCCTCTCGGTCTGCAAGGTCCCCAATATGACATCCATCCTTCACAAAGGCTTGAATCTTTCAATCAGACTGGCCCATATAATGACCCACCTGGCAATGCTTTGAATGTTCCGTCTGAAGGACTACAATTCCAAAGGCATGAACAGATATTTGATACACCTCAAGGACCAAATTGTAATGGACCTCATGGCCCTGGAAACCAGAATTTCCCAAATGCCCTTACCAGAGCTTCAGGACACTCTTTTGATGAAAAGAATCTTCAGAGTTCTCAGTTGGGAAACTTGGGCAATTTACCTAGTCCGATGTCAGGAGGAGATATTCAGCCATCTCAAAAGGTTGTGACTGGTGTTGCTCAGCCAGTAGCATTTGGCCAAGGACAACAGTTTTTACCAGTTCATCCACAGAATGCTGGAGCTTTCATTCAAAATCCTTCAGGAGGTCTTCCTGAAGCATATCCTGATCATCATCTCAGTGAGGTGGATGTAAATGAATTGTTTTCAAAACTGGTAAAAGCAGGAATTCTCAAATTGTCACAGCCTGATTCAACTGCAACCCAGGAAAAGGAGGCTGATGCTCAGCATCCCCCTGAAGAGGGGAAGGATCAGAATGAAGATCAAGATGTTCCAGATCTCACTCATTTTACAACTGAAGAATTGAAACAACGTTATGACAGTGTCATAAACCGGCTGTACACTGGGATTCAGTGTTCTTCTTGTGGAATGAGGTTTCCGACATCCCAGAGAGATGTATATGCAGATCACTTGGACTGGCATTATCGGCAAAATAGAAGTGAGAAAGATGTTAGCAGAAAGGTCACTCATAGACGTTGGTACTGCAGTTTAACAGCCTGGATAGAATTTGAAGAAATAGCTGATCTGGAAGAAGGTGCAGAACGCCGGTGTTTTGAAAAGGTTCATCAAGAGGTTGTCCTCAAATCTCAGGAGGCTGCTAAAGAAAAGGAGTTCCACAGTGTCCCTGCTGGACCAGCTGGAGCACTTGAGAGTTGTGAAGTCTGTCAAGAACAATTTGAACAGTACTGGGATGGAGAGGAGGAAGAATGGCACTTAAAAAATGCTATTGGAGTAGACGGAAAGATTTACCATCCATCGTGTTATGCAGGTGACCAAAACACATCTTCTTTTGCTTGTACACCATCTGCCATCAAGACGCCAGTTGAAAACCCTTGGAACATTATGTTGAACACTGTCAAAAACGATTTGCAAGAACCCCATGAAAGTCCCCAAGTTAAGGAAGAGCAAACAGATCCCCCACCAGCCTGTGCAGAAGAAAGTGTAGCAACCCCCACTGACATAAAAACAGAAGAGGACACAGTTGAGTCAGTTTAGATAAAATGAGAAAGTTATGGTTTTGGTTTTGTAACAAAAGCTGCTGTTGGACCTAGAAAGTGAAGCTTTTTTTATGTATTTAGAGACATCTCTATAAATTGACTAGCTGAGGCAGGGTCTCAGCTGTCATTTGGTTTATAAATAGGTTTTAGTATTTGCATTTCCTACTTCCTGCATGGTTTCAGGTGCTTGTTGTGGGAAAGTTCTCTAGATGAGTGCAAATTTAACCAAATGAAATTGAATGTGTAAAAATGTGCGATTTTCACTTGTGAACTGTAAATTAAATAAAAATATTTTGCTCTACTAAAACAGTTGAGTTCATGTCCTCATCCTTGTGCGACTCCAACATTCCTCCATCCCACCCCTCTGAAGAAGCTGTGACACTACATTCTCACATAAGTGTTTGCTTCAAGACTCATCTGTGTTGTGAGCTCACACACATCACACTGCAGACGCTGAGGCAGTGTTCATCCTGAGCACAGGCCACTGTCCCTGTCCAGACCAGGCTCTTGGGTCCACCAAGGCCTCTGGTGGCCAGACACCTCCAGGATTGGCATGACATTTCTGCCCTGACTGCCTCAGCACTGTGTTGTCCCTGAACAGTGGGGACTGTGTGGGGATACTTCCTGATAGACACAGCCATGCTTCTGCCCCTTGGCCTGGACTATGTCTGCTGACACCGATGTTGCTTCTGGTATCGGGAGGGTAGAATCTGGGGCACATCTACTATGTACAGAATAGCCCACAACAGCAGATTCTCCTCTGCAAATGACCATGGCCAAGGCCAAGAAGCCTTGACCTGGACAAAATGGGATCAAATAACCATCAGATTTCCCTTGGTCTCTGGGGAGTTCATTGCATGATCGAAAGCATATTTTAAATTATTTAATTAAAAAAAAACCAGTAACAGGAGAGAATATATTTTGTTGATCATGGAACCTAGGATGCAGAAAGCAGCATCCAGAACTGAGTATCCACTGTGGACTTAGCAGTCCCAGAATAAGCAGCAGCTTCAGAAGCTCCCACTAGGAGCATCAACAGCTGGAGTATCCGCTGAGCCAGCATCAGCACTGGTGAGACATGCAGGCCATCATTACATCACAGGTAGCAGATACCCCAGAGAGGCAGCTTGAGCAGCAAGGGTCTGTCCATCTCTGCTGTGAAGAAGCCACAGTGGGGAGGGCACAGTCAGTCAGAGTGTTTGTGGGAGCTAGACTGACATTTGCAACCTTGAGGAGCCACATAGAGATGCCATGGGAGAGCTGAAAGGCAGGCAGTGGTGCTGGCTTGGAGACTGCAGCCAGAGGCTTTGAACCCCAGCACCAGAATAGGTCTGTCAGCAGGCAGCGGAGGGTGATCCTGCAGGGCACCAAGATGCCAGGGTGTGCACCCTAGGTGGACCAGGAAGCAGGTACCTTCCATTCTGAGTGTGTATGCATTCAGGGAACACCAAGGTCCTTGTGGAGATGAGGCAGCATCCCCAAGGATGGAAGCCATGGTGGAAGCAGTGCTGTAGATCCAAGGGAGACTGCTGCTGGAGGGCCCAGGTATGGAGAGGGCAGCAAAGCTTTTGTGCACAGGGTCTGATGCCCTAGCAGCAGACCTTGAACTGCTTAGTGAGGCAGAGCCTTACTCCACCATGAATGTCAAGCTACCATAATGCAGTCCACAGAGGATGCAAGGCAGGACCATCATGCTGAATGGAAGGCTCATAGGGACAGTGAGGCACCTTGAGCCCATGCAGCATGGGAGGTTGAAGGCCCTCAGGCCCCAGGGCTGGGATTGTAAAACTGAATGTGTCGGAGTCAGCAGCCAAAGCCACGTAGCCTCTGTTTGCTGGAGGTGAACAAATAAATGGCTTCCTTAAGACACAACTTCCTGGTTCATGCTAGCTGCACAGAGAGCTCTTTGGAAGAGGTCTGCAGCTACTCAGCTATGGTGACACAATCTTTGTCCCAGGACAAAGTTCTTAGGGCCAGGCTAGCAGGCCATGAAGTGCCTCTGAAGCTCAGAGCAAAAGTTTTAGAGACTCCTGTGTGAACTGGGTTGTTGCATTCAAGGGATCTGCAACAAATTTTTGGTTGTGGGTCTCTTTATATTTAGAACATTTTGCTTCAGATTCATTATGACTTGGACAGCTCTACAGAGATTTCAGGGAATATGAGGAGCCAGGCCCAGATCTTGAGATTTCAGTGGATCTTTAAGGCCAGTATCAGAACTGACTGTTTGAACTGTTCAGACTTAAGAAATGGGATGGACAAGAGTGGTTCATTGCAATGGGACGATTTTGATTTCAGACACACACGTGCGCGCACACACACACACACATACAAACACAAACACACAATTAAATGTGATGAATTACAAACTGTTTTGTGTAGAAATGTAACTGTTTGTGTAAAAATGAAACTATTTTTTGTAGGAATAGAGAAGTTTGTTTTTTTATGCCCAGGCTCAAGATGAAGCTTCAAAAAATATAAAGTAAGGGGGATTTGTTATATTCTTCAATCTATTTAATTTAATAAAATGTACTGATGAGTAGAAGTTGGAGGAATATTTGCTCCTGGATTAGAGCAGCTCAAATGCAAAACACTTTCTTGTTCTTTGTATGGATAATGTTAGCCTGTATTAATGTACCCTATGTTTTGTTAGCAAGAAATGCAAAAAGTTAAGTCAGATGTTTGGTATATTTTATAAAGTATAAAACGTTCTATTAAGAGTCTACTTTTGGATGTAAGATTGTGAGAATTTTAATTTTGTATACTAATATTCATAACAGAATTATGATGTTACCCTGTTAA
>NC_134852.1:15707500-15712500 GCF_049852395.1 Peromyscus maniculatus bairdii | reverse complement strand
CTGCAGAAAGATGGAAATCTGGTTGGGAAGAGAGTCAAATCTTCCAACAGTGTGATGACCAGAGTAAAGCACCTCATCTAAGGCATAAGGAGAGCTGGTCAAGCACAAAAGGAATCTTGTCACCTGGAAGCCCAAAGCAGCCCCATGGAGCAAGGGTAGATGCCAATCTTGAGATTCCTAAAGACTTAACTCTTGCAAGCCAAAGAGAATTCCTTCAAAAGACGGGTGAACGTTTAGCTTCCGGTGAAATTACACAGGATGAGTTCCTTGGTGTTGTGCATCAATTTCGACAGCTTTTTGAGGATCAAGATGGTGGAGGAGAGGAGCAGACATCTCCCTTCAATGATGGATTTCCACTTAAGCGACCTAGATATGAAGATTCAGATAAAGCGTTTGTAGATGGCCCAGCATCAAGATTTGTTGGCCTCCAAACAAATGAGCGGCTTCCAGCTTTAGCTGCAGACCGACCATTATTTGATGGGCCTGGTAAGCCATCTGTGAAGAGAGATGGCCCAGCCAAGATAATTTGTGAAGGACCTAATAAATTAAGCCCTAGAATGAATGGACCTCCTAGAGCAGGTTCTTTTCGGTTTGATGGGTCACCAGGACCAATGGGAGGAGGAGGCATTATGCCAATCCAAGGACCAAAAGGTCAGTTTGGAGGTGGGGGCCCTTTGAGATTTCAAGTTCCTCCAGGACCAGTAGGAACACCTCTGTGGTGTGGAGGGACAATTGGTCAAGGAGGACGAGGAGGACACGGTCGAGGAGGACGCGGTCGACCAGGACGAGGACGAGGACGAGGAGGCAGTATTCGATTTGAAGGTTCAACTCGTGTGACTTTTCAGGGATCTACAGGTGTTAGGAGATTTGAAGGACCAGGGAGTAAGCCTGGGGGTGGTCTGAGGTCTGAGTGCCCTCATGGACAGAGCGTGGGTAGTCTCAGATTTGAGGGGGATCATGGTCCATCAGGGGCAGCAATTAGGTTTGATGGGCCTCATGGTGAGCCAGGTGGTGCTATCAGATTTGAGGGCCCTTTGCTACAGCAAGCTGCTGGAATGAGGTTTCAGGGTCCCCAGGGTCAGTCCGTAGCTGGTCTGAGATTGGAAGGATATAATCAACTAGGTGGGAACCTTATTTCTGAGGGACCACATGGCCAACCAGGTGTTGGGATCAGGTTTGAAGGACCTTTAGTACAAAAGGGAGGTGGAATGAGGTTTGAGGGTCCTGAACCAGGAGGTGGCCTGAGAATTGCATCACCTCTGGGTCAAGGTGGTCCCCGATTTGAAGGTTGTCACTCTCTAAGGTTTGATGGACAGCCAGGTCAGCCATCACTTTTGCCAAGATTGGATGGAACACAAGGCCAGCCAGGTCCTAGATTGGAAAGAACTCTTCAGCCAGGTCCACAGAGATTTGCTGGGCCACCTGGACAGCAGGTTCAACCGAGATTTGGTAGTGTACCTCCAAGATTTCATGGGCCACAACAGGAGCAAGCATCAAGATCTGATATTCCTCTCGGTCTGCAAGGTCCCCAATATGACATCCATCCTTCACAAAGGCTTGAATCTTTCAATCAGACTGGCCCATATAATGACCCACCTGGCAATGCTTTGAATGTTCCGTCTGAAGGACTACAATTCCAAAGGCATGAACAGATATTTGATACACCTCAAGGACCAAATTGTAATGGACCTCATGGCCCTGGAAACCAGAATTTCCCAAATGCCCTTACCAGAGCTTCAGGACACTCTTTTGATGAAAAGAATCTTCAGAGTTCTCAGTTGGGAAACTTGGGCAATTTACCTAGTCCGATGTCAGGAGGAGATATTCAGCCATCTCAAAAGGTTGTGACTGGTGTTGCTCAGCCAGTAGCATTTGGCCAAGGACAACAGTTTTTACCAGTTCATCCACAGAATGCTGGAGCTTTCATTCAAAATCCTTCAGGAGGTCTTCCTGAAGCATATCCTGATCATCATCTCAGTGAGGTGGATGTAAATGAATTGTTTTCAAAACTGGTAAAAGCAGGAATTCTCAAATTGTCACAGCCTGATTCAACTGCAACCCAGGAAAAGGAGGCTGATGCTCAGCATCCCCCTGAAGAGGGGAAGGATCAGAATGAAGATCAAGATGTTCCAGATCTCACTCATTTTACAACTGAAGAATTGAAACAACGTTATGACAGTGTCATAAACCGGCTGTACACTGGGATTCAGTGTTCTTCTTGTGGAATGAGGTTTCCGACATCCCAGAGAGATGTATATGCAGATCACTTGGACTGGCATTATCGGCAAAATAGAAGTGAGAAAGATGTTAGCAGAAAGGTCACTCATAGACGTTGGTACTGCAGTTTAACAGCCTGGATAGAATTTGAAGAAATAGCTGATCTGGAAGAAGGTGCAGAACGCCGGTGTTTTGAAAAGGTTCATCAAGAGGTTGTCCTCAAATCTCAGGAGGCTGCTAAAGAAAAGGAGTTCCACAGTGTCCCTGCTGGACCAGCTGGAGCACTTGAGAGTTGTGAAGTCTGTCAAGAACAATTTGAACAGTACTGGGATGGAGAGGAGGAAGAATGGCACTTAAAAAATGCTATTGGAGTAGACGGAAAGATTTACCATCCATCGTGTTATGCAGGTGACCAAAACACATCTTCTTTTGCTTGTACACCATCTGCCATCAAGACGCCAGTTGAAAACCCTTGGAACATTATGTTGAACACTGTCAAAAACGATTTGCAAGAACCCCATGAAAGTCCCCAAGTTAAGGAAGAGCAAACAGATCCCCCACCAGCCTGTGCAGAAGAAAGTGTAGCAACCCCCACTGACATAAAAACAGAAGAGGACACAGTTGAGTCAGTTTAGATAAAATGAGAAAGTTATGGTTTTGGTTTTGTAACAAAAGCTGCTGTTGGACCTAGAAAGTGAAGCTTTTTTTATGTATTTAGAGACATCTCTATAAATTGACTAGCTGAGGCAGGGTCTCAGCTGTCATTTGGTTTATAAATAGGTTTTAGTATTTGCATTTCCTACTTCCTGCATGGTTTCAGGTGCTTGTTGTGGGAAAGTTCTCTAGATGAGTGCAAATTTAACCAAATGAAATTGAATGTGTAAAAATGTGCGATTTTCACTTGTGAACTGTAAATTAAATAAAAATATTTTGCTCTACTAAAACAGTTGAGTTCATGTCCTCATCCTTGTGCGACTCCAACATTCCTCCATCCCACCCCTCTGAAGAAGCTGTGACACTACATTCTCACATAAGTGTTTGCTTCAAGACTCATCTGTGTTGTGAGCTCACACACATCACACTGCAGACGCTGAGGCAGTGTTCATCCTGAGCACAGGCCACTGTCCCTGTCCAGACCAGGCTCTTGGGTCCACCAAGGCCTCTGGTGGCCAGACACCTCCAGGATTGGCATGACATTTCTGCCCTGACTGCCTCAGCACTGTGTTGTCCCTGAACAGTGGGGACTGTGTGGGGATACTTCCTGATAGACACAGCCATGCTTCTGCCCCTTGGCCTGGACTATGTCTGCTGACACCGATGTTGCTTCTGGTATCGGGAGGGTAGAATCTGGGGCACATCTACTATGTACAGAATAGCCCACAACAGCAGATTCTCCTCTGCAAATGACCATGGCCAAGGCCAAGAAGCCTTGACCTGGACAAAATGGGATCAAATAACCATCAGATTTCCCTTGGTCTCTGGGGAGTTCATTGCATGATCGAAAGCATATTTTAAATTATTTAATTAAAAAAAAAACAGTAACAGGAGAGAATATATTTTGTTGATCATGGAACCTAGGATGCAGAAAGCAGCATCCAGAACTGAGTATCCACTGTGGACTTAGCAGTCCCAGAATAAGCAGCAGCTTCAGAAGCTCCCACTAGGAGCATCAACAGCTGGAGTATCCGCTGAGCCAGCATCAGCACTGGTGAGACATGCAGGCCATCATTACATCACAGGTAGCAGATACCCCAGAGAGGCAGCTTGAGCAGCAAGGGTCTGTCCATCTCTGCTGTGAAGAAGCCACAGTGGGGAGGGCACAGTCAGTCAGAGTGTTTGTGGGAGCTAGACTGACATTTGCAACCTTGAGGAGCCACATAGAGATGCCATGGGAGAGCTGAAAGGCAGGCAGTGGTGCTGGCTTGGAGACTGCAGCCAGAGGCTTTGAACCCCAGCACCAGAATAGGTCTGTCAGCAGGCAGCGGAGGGTGATCCTGCAGGGCACCAAGATGCCAGGGTGTGCACCCTAGGTGGACCAGGAAGCAGGTACCTTCCATTCTGAGTGTGTATGCATTCAGGGAACACCAAGGTCCTTGTGGAGATGAGGCAGCATCCCCAAGGATGGAAGCCATGGTGGAAGCAGTGCTGTAGATCCAAGGGAGACTGCTGCTGGAGGGCCCAGGTATGGAGAGGGCAGCAAAGCTTTTGTGCACAGGGTCTGATGCCCTAGCAGCAGACCTTGAACTGCTTAGTGAGGCAGAGCCTTACTCCACCATGAATGTCAAGCTACCATAATGCAGTCCACAGAGGATGCAAGGCAGGACCATCATGCTGAATGGAAGGCTCATAGGGACAGTGAGGCACCTTGAGCCCATGCAGCATGGGAGGTTGAAGGCCCTCAGGCCCCAGGGCTGGGATTGTAAAACTGAATGTGTCGGAGTCAGCAGCCAAAGCCACGTAGCCTCTGTTTGCTGGAGGTGAACAAATAAATGGCTTCCTTAAGACACAACTTCCTGGTTCATGCTAGCTGCACAGAGAGCTCTTTGGAAGAGGTCTGCAGCTACTCAGCTATGGTGACACAATCTTTGTCCCAGGACAAAGTTCTTAGGGCCAGGCTAGCAGGCCATGAAGTGCCTCTGAAGCTCAGAGCAAAAGTTTTAGAGACTCCTGTGTGAACTGGGTTGTTGCATTCAAGGGATCTGCAACAAATTTTTGGTTGTGGGTCTCTTTATATTTAGAACATTTTGCTTCAGATTCATTATGACTTGGACAGCTCTACAGAG
>NC_134852.1:15697500-15702500 GCF_049852395.1 Peromyscus maniculatus bairdii | reverse complement strand
AGCACATGAAATCATCTGAACACAGGCTGATTGGAGGTGGAAGTCAAATCATAAATGGCATTGTGCAAAAACAGGACATGGTTCCAGAAGAATTGGAAAACCAGGGGACAAAACCAGGGAGATCAAACACTCGAAAGAGATCAAGATCGAGGTCACCTAAGTCTTGGTCACCAACTATACATTCCCCAAAGGGAAGAGATAAATGGTCACCCAAAGAAAGGCAGAAAAGTGTGTTTCCAACTTTGGCCCCCACAGCTGGAAAGATGCATCAGTCAGGACTTACACAGTCACATAGGGAAGAAAGAAATGTTAAGAAAAGTGCTAAGCAGGATGTTCGAGATCCCAGACTGCTGAAAAAGATGCATGAAGGTCGGCCTCAGGAAACTGCAAGTAAACATTCTATGAGGTCAGATGCTGAGCCAAAAGAGAATATAGACAATTGGCAAAGCTCTAAGTCTGCAGAAAGATGGAAATCTGGTTGGGAAGAGAGTCAAATCTTCCAACAGTGTGATGACCAGAGTAAAGCACCTCATCTAAGGCATAAGGAGAGCTGGTCAAGCACAAAAGGAATCTTGTCACCTGGAAGCCCAAAGCAGCCCCATGGAGCAAGGGTAGATGCCAATCTTGAGATTCCTAAAGACTTAACTCTTGCAAGCCAAAGAGAATTCCTTCAAAAGACGGGTGAACGTTTAGCTTCCGGTGAAATTACACAGGATGAGTTCCTTGGTGTTGTGCATCAATTTCGACAGCTTTTTGAGGATCAAGATGGTGGAGGAGAGGAGCAGACATCTCCCTTCAATGATGGATTTCCACTTAAGCGACCTAGATATGAAGATTCAGATAAAGCGTTTGTAGATGGCCCAGCATCAAGATTTGTTGGCCTCCAAACAAATGAGCGGCTTCCAGCTTTAGCTGCAGACCGACCATTATTTGATGGGCCTGGTAACCCATCTGTGAAGAGAGATGGCCCAGCCAAGATAATTTGTGAAGGACCTAATAAATTAAGCCCTAGAATGAATGGACCTCCTAGAGCAGGTTCTTTTCGGTTTGATGGGTCACCAGGACCAATGGGAGGAGGAGGCATTATGCCAATCCAAGGACCAAAAGGTCAGTTTGGAGGTGGGGGCCCTTTGAGATTTCAAGTTCCTCCAGGACCAGTAGGAACACCTCTGTGGTGTGGAGGGACAATTGGTCAAGGAGGACGAGGAGGACACGGTCGAGGAGGACGCGGTCGACCAGGACGAGGACGAGGACGAGGAGGCAGTATTCGATTTGAAGGTTCAACTCGTGTGACTTTTCAGGGATCTACAGGTGTTAGGAGATTTGAAGGACCAGGGAGTAAGCCTGGGGGTGGTCTGAGGTCTGAGTGCCCTCATGGACAGAGCGTGGGTAGTCTCAGATTTGAGGGGGATCATGGTCCATCAGGGGCAGCAATTAGGTTTGATGGGCCTCATGGTGAGCCAGGTGGTGCTATCAGATTTGAGGGCCCTTTGCTACAGCAAGCTGCTGGAATGAGGTTTCAGGGTCCCCAGGGTCAGTCCGTAGCTGGTCTGAGATTGGAAGGATATAATCAACTAGGTGGGAACCTTATTTCTGAGGGACCACATGGCCAACCAGGTGTTGGGATCAGGTTTGAAGGACCTTTAGTACAAAAGGGAGGTGGAATGAGGTTTGAGGGTCCTGAACCAGGAGGTGGCCTGAGAATTGCATCACCTCTGGGTCAAGGTGGTCCCCGATTTGAAGGTTGTCACTCTCTAAGTTTTGATGGACAGCCAGGTCAGCCATCACTTTTGCCAAGATTGGATGGAACACAAGGCCAGCCAGGTCCTAGATTGGAAAGAACTCTTCAGCCAGGTCCACAGAGATTTGCTGGGCCACCTGGACAGCAGGTTCAACCGAGATTTGGTAGTGTACCTCCAAGATTTCATGGGCCACAACAGGAGCAAGCATCAAGATCTGATATTCCTCTCGGTCTGCAAGGTCCCCAATATGACATCCATCCTTCACAAGGCTTGAATCTTTCAATCAGACTGGCCCATATAATGACCCACCTGGCAATGCTTTGAATGTTCCATCTGAAGGACTACAATTCCAAAGGCATGAACAGATATTTGATACACCTCAAGGACCAAATTGTAATGGACCTCATGGTCCTGGAAACCAGAATTTCCCAAATGCCCTTACCAGAGCTTCAGGACACTCTTTTGATGAAAAGAATCTTCAGAGTTCTCCGTTGGGAAACTTGGGCAATTTACCTAGTCCGATGTCAGGAGGAGATATTCAGCCATCTCAAAAGGTTGTGACTGGTGTTGCTCAGCCAGTAGCATTTGGCCAAGGACAACAGTTTTTACCAGTTCATCCACAGAATGCTGGAGCTTTCATTCAAAATCCTTCAGGAGGTCTTCCTGAAGCATATCCTGATCATCATCTCAGTGAGGTGGATGTAAATGAATTGTTTTCAAAACTGGTAAAAGCAGGAATTCTCAAATTGTCACAGCCTGATTCAACTGCAACCCAGGAAAAGGAGGCTGATGCTCAGCATCACCCTGAAGAGGGGAAGGATCAGAATGAAGATCAAGATGTTCCAGATCTCACTCATTTTACAACTGAAGAATTGAAACAACGTTATGACAGTGTCATAAACCGGCTGTACACTGGGATTCAGTGTTCTTCTTGTGGAATGAGGTTTCCGACATCCCAGAGAGATGTTTATGCAGATCACTTGGACTGGCATTATCGGCAAAATAGAAGTGAGAAAGATGTTAGCAGAAAGGTCACTCATAGACGTTGGTACTGCAGTTTAACAGCCTGGATAGAATTTGAAGAAATAGCTGATCTGGAAGAAGGTGCAGAACGCCGGTGTTTCGAAAAGGTTCATCAAGAGGTTGTCCTCAAATCTCAGGAGGCTGCTAAAGAAAAGGAGTTCCACAGTGTCCCTGCTGGACCAGCTGGAGCACTTGAGAGTTGTGAAGTCTGTCAAGAACAATTTGAACAGTACTGGGATGGAGAGGAGGAAGAATGGCACTTAAAAAATGCTATTGGAGTAGACGGAAAGATTTACCATCCATCGTGTTATGCAGGTGACCAAAACACATCTTCTTTTGCTTGTACACCATCTGCCATCAAGACGCCAGTTGAAAACCCTTGGAACATTATGTTGAACACTGTCAAAAACGATTTGCAAGAACCCCATGAAAGTCCCCAAGTTAAGGAAGAGCAAACAGATCCCCCACCAGCCTGTGCAGAAGAAAGTGTAGCAACCCCCACTGACATAAAAACAGAAGAGGACACAGTTGAGTCAGTTTAGATAAAATGAGAAAGTTATGGTTTTGGTTTTGTAACAAAAGCTGCTGTTGGACCTAGAAAGTGAAGCTTTTTTTATGTATTTAGAGACATCTCTATAAATTGACTAGCTGAGGCAGGGCCTCAGCTGTCATTTGGTTTATAAATAGGTTTTAGTATTTGCATTTCCTACTTCCTGCATGGTTTCAGGTGCTTGTTGTGGGAAAGTTCTCTAGATGAGTGCAAATTTAACCAAATGAAATTGTATGTGTAAAAATGTGTGATTTTCACTTGTGAACTGTAAATTTAAATAAAAATATTTTGCTCTACTAAAACAGTTGAGTTCATGTCCTCATCCTTGTGCGACTCCAACATTCCTCCATCCCACCCCTCTGAAGAAGCTGTGACACTACATTCTCACCTAAGTGTTTGGTTCAAGACTCATCTGTGTTGTGAGCTCACACACATCACACTGCAGACGCTGAGGCAGTGTTCATCCTGAGCACAGGCCACTGTCCCTGTCCAGACCAGGCTCTTGGGTCCACCAAGGCCTCTGGTGGCCAGACACCTCCAGGATTGGCATGACATTTCTGCCCTGACTGCCTCAGCACTGTGTTGTCCCTGAACAGTGGGGACTGTGTGGGGATACTTCCTGATAGACACAGCCATGCTTCTGCCCCTTGGCCTGGACTATGTCTGCTGACACCGATGTTGCTTCTGGTATCGGGAGGGTAGAATCTGGGGCACATCTACTATGTACAGAATAGCCCACAACAGCAGATTCTCCTCTGCAAATGACCATGGCCAAGGCCAAGAAGCCTTGACCTGGACAAAATGGGATCAAATAACCATCAGATTTCCCTTGGTCTCTGGGGAGTTCATTGCATGATCGAAAGCATATTTTAAATTATTTAATTAAAAAAAAACCAGTAACAGGAGAGAATATATTTTGTTGATCATGGAACCTAGGATGCAGAAAGCAGCATCCAGAACTGAGTATCCACTGTGGACTTAGCAGTCCCAGAATAAGCAGCAGCTTCAGAAGCTCCCACTAGGAGCATCAACAGCTGGAGTATCCGCTGACCCAGCATCAGCACTGGTGAGACGTGCAGGCCATCATTACATCACAGGTAGCAGATACCCCAGAGAGGCAGCTTGAGCAGCAAGGGTCTGTCCATCTCTGCTGTGAAGAAGCCACAGCGGGGAGGGCACAGTCAGTCAGAGTGTTTGTGGGAGCTAGACTGACATTTGCAACCTTGAGGAGCCACATAGAGATGCCATGGGAGAGCTGAAAGGCAGGCAGTGGTGCTGGCTTGGAGACTGCAGCCAGAGGCTTTGAACCCCAGCACCAGAATAGGTCTGTCAGCAGGCAGCGGAGGGTGATCCTGCAGGGCACCAAGATGCCAGGGTGTGCACCCTAGGTGGACCAGGAAGCAGGTACCTTCCATTCTGAGTGTGTATGCATTCAGGGAACACAAAGGTCCTTGTGGAGATGAGGCAGCATCCCCAAGGATGGAAGCCATGGTGGAAGCAGTGCTGTAGATCCAAGGGAGACTGCTGCTGGAGGGCCCAGGTATGGAGAGGGCAGCAAAGCTTTTGTGCACAGGGTCTGATGCCCTAGCAGCAGACCTTGAACTGCTTAGTGAGGCAGAGCCTTACTCCACCATGAATGTCAAGCTACCATAATGCAGTCCACAGAGGATGCAAGGCAGGACCAT